>NW_009925481.1:671-2329 GCF_000696875.1 Nestor notabilis | reverse complement strand
GCTGAAGTCCATGCAATTACATCAATTCTTGCTCTGCTGTGGAAGCTACACTTGTAGGAAGCAGAATTAGATCCTCACAGCCTTCATATTCTTTGGCCATGTTCAAAGCACTTAAAAATCATCTCCCTGAGACTTCTTCAAGTCACACAAGTGAGACTGAGAAGTTACCAATTCCACTTTTACTAAAAATGTATCAGCTAAATTGGGTCTTTTTAATTTTTCCAGTAGATAGGGACCATGCTGACTGTCAATTTCTGAGGGAGTGCTTTCCTGCTACTCTGAGATTCAAATCTGCTTCAGTTCAAGCAGTGGCAAAGATAAAAGTCAAGGCATAAAGCGTTCACATATTTTTGCTTACTGCACTCTGAAATTCACACTAAGCTATAGAGAAAGCCAGCTGAAACCAAGATGAGATACAAAAGAAAACTGGCAGAAGAGTGTGTTTTGTTAGTGGTAGCATGAGCACCTGTCCTTTCCTGTTCTGAGTGGAATGTGCCCATCCAAGAGAACATCAAGCCTTGCTCCCAGATTTTATCAGCTGCTGATCTATGGCTGTGCCTTTGCTCAACTGTCTGAAACCATGATTAGAAAAGAAGCTTTAACAACTGGAACCCAGCTATGTCACAGTGTGAGCCTGCAAGAGAGCTGGGATCCTGCCTTGAGAAATACCAGTGCTGTCCAGGTGTCACAACTGAGTAGCTGCTGACACATGGAGAGCCTCTGACTCTGCTGCTCCTCCTCTGCCTTCCCCCCACATGATTTTCATGTTTGCAGTTTTCAAAAGTTTCTTTTACACCATTAAAATCACAGGTTTAAATAGGCAAAACATACTATTCTTTAAGACAGTTTTTCATTAATGTTTCCTAACATTACAAGTGAACGTTAAAACAAAAGAAATTAAATGGACAAAGGGAAAAAAAAGATACCTAGAAAGCCCAAACATTTCTCTTCATCTGGATGCCTTTTAGATTCTGTTCTGTTTTCCCACTGACATGGAAAATTAGTGGAAAACTTTTCAACTTTCGTCTTAGGCTACCTTTATGCATCATACAAAAAAAGCGCACAAACTCCTTTTCATCCAAAGCACTCACTGCAGATCCCTACATCCCTGATGTAACTCTTCTTCCTGCAACAGTTATTTAATTCACTGTATGCCTAAATGAAGGAATTCATGACTAGTTTAAAGGAAGATATGAACATGCCTGAGGAATACACCATATCTCGCTTTTAAGCCTGCCAGAAGCCTTCATTTATCCCACAGAACTTGAAGGCCACTCAACCAGTTAGGTAAGCAAGACTGGGCTTCCTCTGAGACGCAAAGCACTAGCAAGATATGAAGCAGTGGAGTTGGGATTTGTGCATGCTCCCACCTATTCCCCTGTCTTCAATCAACCTGACTCACTGGCCATGTCAGGAACATGGTGCATGCTGGAAGTGTCTTGCAAGAACACACTCCTACAACTAAGAGGCCGGGAACCTTCGCCTGGGCCTGTTTAGGGACTGTGACAATGGAAACTGTGAAAAGGAAAGGGAACAAGTGCCGAGTATCAACATATGCACTGTGCTGTGGAAGAGGAAGGACTTCACATGATCGAGGGCACTGGAGACAAGGGGAGCACGTCAGAGAGGGGATGGCGACTGGCCACTAAGTGATCCAC
>NW_009925481.1:0-387 GCF_000696875.1 Nestor notabilis | reverse complement strand
GGTCTTGCAAGAACACACTCCTACAACTAAGAGGCCGGGAACCTTCGCCTGGGCCTGTTTAGGGACTGTGACAATGGAAACTGTGAAAAGGAAAGGGAACAAGTGCCGAGTATCAACATATGCACTGTGCTGTGGAAGAGGAAGGACTTCACATGATCGAGGGCACTGGAGACAAGGGGAGCACGTCAGAGAGGGGATGGCGACTGGCCACTCTCTCTGGCCAGTCCCTCGTCCAGCTCCACATATGTAACACACCACGGGCTACGCAGTGAAGGGCACCGAGGTGTCGGGTCCCCGGACCCACACCAGCAGGCCGGGAAGAGCCCAGGCTCGTCGCACACCCTTGGGATCCTTTGCTTGCGGAGGGCTGGAGGCACCCGGCTCCAC
>NW_009925480.1:381-1702 GCF_000696875.1 Nestor notabilis | reverse complement strand
TCTCTCCCCTCCTCAGCCCTCCTCCTCCTCCTCTTCCTCCTCCTTCTTCCTTCCTCCTTCTCCTTTTTCTCCTCCTCCTCCTTTTCCTCCTCCTCCTCGGTCCCCCCAACCTTGAACCTCTCTGGTGGGCTGTTGCGTGGTCTCACTGTTGTGATCTCCTCTACCAGGATAGAACCCATTCCACTGCAAGGGCAAGGGTGAGGGGGTTGAAGCCATGGGCACAGTGGCTCTGTCACTGGCACCAGCACCGGTCCCTACCCCCTCCCCTACCCCATCCCTCTTCCTCCTCCTCCTCGTTTTTTCTCCTCCTCCTCTTTCTTCTCTTCTTTTTCCCCTTCCTCATCCTCCTTGGTCCCCCCCAACCCTGAAGTTCTTTGGTGGGCTGTCACTTGGTCTTATTGTTGTGATCTCCTCTATCGTGATAGAACCCTTTCCACCACAGAGATGAGGGGCGTGGAACCATGCAACTGGCCAAAGAACTGGTACCTGGAACCGGTACTTGGCACCGGCCTTGCCTGGCTCCCCCACCCATATGTGGAGGGATAGATGGAGAGGAGGGAAGGAGGGAAGGATAGATAGATTAATGGGATGGATGGATGGATGGATGGATGGACGGACAGACAGATGAATGGAAGGGAGGAAAAGAGGGAGGGAGGGAAGGGATGGACGGATGGGCAGAGAGCTTGGCTGATGATCCAGTGCCACAGCCATATGGCACCAAGAAGTGTTGCCAGAGGGTCCAATGCCCTCGGTGGGATGAGACAGCCCAGTGCAGTGTAAGTGAAGCCAGGAAGATCCCGAGGGATCTGGCAGCCATCAGGGCTGGGCTGGAGACCACCGTGCTTGGGAGAGAGTGGGACAATCCCCATGGCCATAGGACAATGTCCCATGTGGGTGGCTCCCCGAGAGCTGGAGCTCAGAGAGGACGTGGGGAGAGAAGAAAAGAGTCCAACAAAACCCTGTTTGTGAAGGAGCTGGAGGGGAAATGAAAGGAAAACGGTCACTTTGGGGATAAAGGAGACAAAAGGCGGGAGGTTGGCAGCAGAGGGACAGCCCCTGGTGTGGCAGCTCCAGGCTGCTGAATGGTGACCAGCAGGAACTGGGAGTAACTGGGTACCAGAGAGAAGACTAATTAGCTGATTAGCTTGAGAAATGGGACTATGTGAACCTCATGAAGTGCATCAAGGCCAAGGGCAAGGTTCTCTCCTGGGTGGGGGCAATCCCCAGTCCAGACACGGGCTGGGGGAGACCGGGTGGAGGAGCCCTGGACGTCTTGGGCAGCAGCTCTGCCCTGTGAGGGTGATGAGGCGCTGGCGACGGG
>NW_009925480.1:0-250 GCF_000696875.1 Nestor notabilis | reverse complement strand
CGCCAACCCGGTCTGGGATTGTATGGTAGCAGCAGTGGATGGTGCTGGGGATTCTGTCCCAGCACCCAACAACTGGGGGTGGTGATGGTGGGAGCACCCCTCACCCTAGGGGCTTACTATGTGTCCTTCCCCCCCAGCCTACAAGACTGTTTGTGGTGTCAACGGGCCCTTGGTGGTGCTGGACAACGTGAAGGTAGGACCCCGTCTGCTGGAGGGTGACGAGGGGACCCATCAGTGGTGTCACTGTGGG
>NW_009925479.1:0-211 GCF_000696875.1 Nestor notabilis | reverse complement strand
CCAGTGATGTTTGGGGTGCTCATTGATGTCTGGGGTGCCCATTGATGTCTATGGGTGCCCATTGATGTCTATGGGTGCCCATTGATGCCTAGGGGTGCCCATTGATGTTTTGATGTTTAGGTGTGCCCGTTGATGTCTATGGGGGTTATTGGGTGTCTGTTGGGATCTGTTGGTGTCTGTGGGTGCCTATAGAGATCTATAGGCAGCCGCA
>NW_009925478.1:0-14797 GCF_000696875.1 Nestor notabilis | reverse complement strand
AACCGCCCCGCCCGCCGGCCCACCTCCCACCCTCATTAGCATAATGTATTCACCTAGGCGGAGGAGCAGGCCGGGGCGGGTGCAGCAATCTGCATAATGTCTGCTCGGGGCATTAGACTAACAAATGAGGGGGTGCGGGGAGCGCCCCGCCACAGGATGGAGAGGTGAGAGGTAGGGGGTACCGGGAGGTGCCGCGGAAGGGGCGGCCTGCCCCGCCGGGAGAGGTGCTGGAAAACCGCGCTGATTTACGGCGGTGTTTAGACGGGCTGTCATGCCCACGGTGCGGGCATAAAACACGCGGAGTGTTCCATCGTCCCGGTCTTTTTTTAAAGCGCAGAGGATAAATGAGTGTAACTCAGCGGCCAGCTCCCGGGGAGCGTCCACACGGGACGCAAGGGCCCACTTCCAACCAAGCGGCATGAACTAAGCCCCCACTGCAGCGAGTCAGTTTAAATTTAGCTGATTCTGTTTGTTTATTTACCAAGTGGTTTCTTCACTGTTCCATGCATGCTGACCCACTTGGACTGCTCCAGGTGTATGGCTAGAAAAGAAGCATTGACACCTGAAGAACTGCACATGTGGCCTGGTGGAGAGCTTGCTGGTTTCTGTTCCTTTCCCCTCTGCCTCTTACGTTATAAATGCTGCATTTACCTGTTGTGGTTTGGTTCTCATCTTGGCATAACCACAGTGACATCTCTGTGCCCAGCAAACTTCTGAAACCACAGAAGCTTCTCAAAGCAGGACCAGACTGAAGATGCACATAGCTCACCCTGGCTGGCATTCACTCACATGAATGCTGACTACTTGCAAGATATAAAGACTCATGGAATGAAAAAGAGACTTGTCCAACTATGGCACTTCTCAGATAAGACTGAGAGTGCTGGTTTGTACATGAGATCAAATTTCCTTATGGAGGCATATTTGTGCAGTTTTATTACCTATAGTCAGGGAGAAGAAAACTTGATTACATAGCCCCAGGTGATAATTTCTTCATGATAAACAGTTAATAGTTGCAATGAATAGTTTGCAAACAAATTCTCCCAACCTCCACATACCTTATGACCAGGATTTGTGAATAACAACTGCTCTTTTCAAAGCAAGGCCTTGCCCACAGACTATCTGCTGACAATAAGAAGATGAAATGGTATTTGGAATGAATAATCTGACAGAAAAAAACAAATAATACTCACATGCTCTTATTTGGGCTCCCTGAGAGTGGTATGAGCAGTCCCAAGCTGCCTTGGAGCGGCTGACAGCCCACAAGGCTCTCAGAGCCATCGGCGCCAGCTCCAGCGCTTAACATTACCCCCTGCTGTTAGTAGCCAGTGCCATTACTCACCCCTGCTTGTGGTGACATCCAGCGAAATAAAGCTGCAAAATCTCAAGATATGATTATGATTTTATGCAGGGTGTTACCAAGGCACCACTGCGGGCAGGATGGCTGCCCATGCCCTGATGCTGCAGTGCTCGAGTGGGTGCTGCCTCGTCTAAGCCAGGGTGAAATTTCCTTCTGAGATCAGCTTTTCTTATTTCAGTGCAGATATGGACATTCTCTGGCTGCTTCAGTGCCCATATGGGGCACAAACAACTGCATACCCATGTATCAATTTGACCTGGCGCAATGTTTTGCTTGGCCAGGATGTGCAGTCTTTCTATCCAAGCATCTTTCTGTCCCAGCATCATGCCATCCATTTCATTTGAACATGGCATATTCCACATCAGAAATGAACTAGCCTGAGACAGAAAGTCCCTTGTTACCTTAGATTTATACGTATTTGCTGTTGTAAAGATTGCCAAATGAGCCAGATCACAATGTTTCTTTCTGTTGGACACAACGCAAATTAGCAGTCCTCCTCTTACTGAAAACCATGGTGATATTCCTCATGTATTTATCCACCTCACAGCAAGGCTGGTCCAGAATAGACTAGGCTGAACTACAGAATCTGAGCAGGAAGCGAAATGAAGCACAATCTGATTAAATCTAGCACAGGAGTTGTTTGTGTAGGTGAACATAACAAAGCTGGTTTACCTGGTATAAAATTCTCTGGTCACGTCTGCCCAACAGAGAGCATTAAGCAGCTATACCCTCCTGTGTTCAGTTACTTGATACCATCAAGTGGACAAACGGCAGCTTTGCAGTACACTTACCCCATCTAAACACAATAAACTGGAGAAAAAAACATGTAAGACTCAGCCTTGCTGCTTTTGCCAGCTTTCCACAAGCGGGAGGCAGAGCAAATCCAGGACATGCATGTGTTCAGTGCCAGTGAGCCTGCTTTTTATTTTGCAGCCATGATGATACCAGAGTCAAGAAGGCATCTACTTAGGATCATAGCTAAGATTGAAACCAGATTGCTGTAGCACTTTTGAGAATGCTATCCATGCAGAGAAAGAACTGGGTTGTTGGAGTTTTTTTCCCTCTCTTAAAAACAGCCACTATCTTTTACTTTTTTTTTTTGTTACTATTATTGGTGAAGATTTATAGGTTTTCAATTAGAGAGTAACTTGGTCTAAGGAGTCAAACTCCTACTCCAGGAATAAACCAGATGGCTGCAACCAGTAATTTAACTGCAGTCAGGATCTGTGTCTCAGACATTGCTGGTCACACTTAAGGTGATATACCATGCAAGGTCAGGTTACAAACCACTTAAAATGCTTAAAAAGTCTATTTTGTATCTGGTAGCTAGAATAAAGCAGCTTGAAATAAAAAGTGTACCCTAGATATATTGAACTGGCCATTAACACATGCAGGTGGAGTATAAGAAATGGCAGACCTGCAGCACTGCAACTCAAACAGCAGCAAGAAAAGAAGAATTTTAAATAAGGTCTGCTGAAGTGCTCATGCATGCAGACCTGGGGCAGCCACGCTTCCCACCAGGAGGGAAGTGCTCTCACTTTGAAGATTCAAATCTCTAAATGTCACGTTTCAGCAGATCTCGTGCATGACCAGGCCAAAGGTATTGACACAAGATGCTACTGTTTGCATTTCATGGGTCTGTGTTTGAAGATGTGGATGGTGTTTGCAGATAACAATTTTCCACCAGACAGGACTAGTGTCTGGAGTTCCTTCCATATTTTTACATCTACAGCTTGTCGTATTCTGGCTGATCAATCCACAATCCACTGCCGGATTTCTTTACCAGATACAACATAAACTCCTGATTAGAATTACGCAAAAAGATATTGGTGAAAAATAAGCACTCGTTTGTTCAGTTTGTAAAGTATTTTCCATACACGGTTAAGAAAGGCAGAGAATAAATAGTAGAAATTGGAATCTGGGACTCTGTGTTGGAACTAAGGTGACACACACAAGCATAAAAGCTTGAATGGTTAATAATGGTCACGCGTGCTCCAAAATAGAGTTAAAACCTTCTATTTCAAATGTTCCCACTTTCAAACATCACTTATGTAATATTCATTATGCCTGGACTTGCATTGTATCTGCATTCTACTGCTTCCTCCATTTCTCTACTCGTGCACAGTTCTGTCTTTGAATTAGAGTGCATCTTGCACACTAAATGAGAGTCTACTCCACTTTTGTATAGTTACATTGGTAAAATGCAAGCTAGAACCTCAATCCAGCAATTCCGTGACTTGCCTCACTCCTTAGCTCTCTGGCAGGTTAGGTAGAATGGTATTTCTCACTGAGCTGTTCATAATACCTGCCAAGATAGCACAGAATCACCAAAAAAAAAAAAAAAAACCAAAACACCACCAACCCAGAAAAAAACTTAATTCACTGCTTTGGGAAAAAAAGCTGGGAAACCCTTTCACTTTCAAATATCCAAATTGATTGCCTTCTGGCACTTTAAATTTCATATAAGCACATTAAAGTACAGTATATATGATGCAGTACATTAATATATTTAGCAGATGGATAACACTTGCTCGTGATTTAATACTTAGATATACTCATTTCACATCTACTGTACAAGCACTTCATATTTTTGAATCCTTAAGTCAGACTTATCTTCAGACTAGAGGCAATTGAGCCACATGAGCATAGGATTTACTTTATTAGTTCCATAACCCTACTGGTATTTTGGCAAACCTGATAATAAAAAAAATAAAAAAAACCCCCTTGCATCTGGATTTTAATATATTTCACAGGATTTTCTTTTTCAACATGATGAAACCAGCTCTCCTAGACCTAAAACTAACTGATTCAAGACAAAATTCAGACCCTGTATGTCATTCTTTACTAAAATTCACAAGCATTTTTCATGTGAATGTATTACTAAACACTTCATAACAAATAAACCAGCTATCTTACATCTGCCATAGCTTCAACTACTTGCCTTAAAAGGCAGCTGATGCTTGGGAAGCCCTGGCAAGAATTTTACTGAATGGAGAACCATAATCAGAAATGGGACAAGGAGACCAGACCTGAGAACCTTAGACTGAAAAAAAGATATCTTTGCTCTGGCTTCAGGCCAATTAATATCCCTTGGTTCCCTGGCTTGTTTATTTGTATATGAATGAAAACCACTGGAATTCATGGGTCATGGTGAAAAGCTAGGAGGATAAGATTTGGATTAAAAGATCCTGAGCCTGCAAAGTCCTATATTAACACATAACTTTACTCACATGAGTAGTCTGATCTGAATCAATAGGATTAGTCATGGAAGTAAACTTTCATGTGTACTGGAGTATTTGGAGATATAAAAAATGCCAAGATGAAAACTAGCATTTCTGTAAGCACTGTAAATTATTTACACTCTTAGAACGGAATGAGCCTTCTGAAACCTGCAGACATTGTGGCTCAAAGACAGAGAGGATTATTGTGGGACAAATAATTAGGAATCAGAAAAGGCAGGAGATGGAAGGAAGAAGATTTGATTACCAAATTTAAAGGAAGGAGACAGGAAAAAAGGAGAAGAAAAATCTCTGTATGGATTTTAAGAGGGAGTTAATCTCAGCAGGAATTCCTCCTTTGGTTCTGTGGATGGTGTTCTCCAAGCGACTTAAAGACAGATAAGGCCTGGTGGTTTTTATTCCCCATCCCAACCCTTCACACACACACAGACACACAGAACCAGACACAGACACAGACACACACACACACACACACACACAGAGACACACACACACACACACAAACACAAACACACACACACACAGAGTTTGGAATGAGTATATTTCAAGTAACTTATCTGGAATAAGATATCTTCTTACAATCACTGAGTAGTTGAATATCAATGCTCCATTTTAAACTGGCTTCCACAACCCTACTCAGGGCCATGATCTTCTCTCTGTTTAACCAAATTGCTATGATGATATCAAGTGAAAAGTCTTATCAGGATGTCCAGTACCCTCAGTTATCTTCAGTTTCCCTTCTTGATGCTATTAGTGACTCCTAGGTCCTCTTGAGGTTCATGTTTTACATTGTTAAGTGTGAAGAAGGCAGTGGTGGGCTCTGAAGATGTGTCTTTTCAATCAGTTGCTGAATCTCTCATTACTTCAGTGAGGTCTAGGCACAGACGTCTGTGTGCTCACTACTACTCCCCAGTCAGTCACATCACCAGAAAAAAGTGTCGCATAGTTCAGTCAATTGTAAAAAAAGTCAGCAGGCCAAGCACCAGTGCTCTGTCACAGCTCAAAGCTGTTGTCTCTTGAAAGGAAAATCTAAGAACTAAATTCATTTCAGATTTGTATTCCTGTGTTATAGAATTCAATGAGATGCTGATATAAATTATATGTATGGTGGGGTTTTTTTAATAAAGGATGACTGATTTCAGGCAAATTTATCCTATTCTTCTGAAGACAATAGAATTCAGCCATGGCTCAAGATAGATTCAGGGTAAAATACAAAACTCTGAACAGCTCAAACTTGGATTCAACAGAAATCCCAATTTGGTTACTTCTGGCATCTTTTTCTATGCTAATCCCTAATTTGACTACTAGTGTTGGTCCCTTCCCCAGTCATTCAAGTACAGTTTCAAAACACTACGTCATTAGCAGTTGAAGATTTCAATCCACTTTTGGAAGACACAAACAAAGTTTTCTGGGAAATTATTGCTTGTTCATACAAAATTTCCAAAGAAAAATCTTCCTGATCACACTCAGATCAAATGCATATAGCAATTTTCTGGATCAGAACAAATCACATTTTAAGCTGCCTGTAAGTATGTAACAAAACCTACCCAACAGGGTTACTATCAGGTATGAAAGTGTGTATTATGGATTTAACTTCTTCTCAGAAGTTTTGAGAAGATACCTTGGTTTTCTCAGGCCTTTTATCCTCACCAAACCACCAGCTGTAAGATCACCCCCTTTCCTTCTCCTTGCAATGGGCTTGGGTCTGCTTTATGTGCTGCAGAGCAGCAGCATGTGAAGACAGCCAGCAGGCTTTCCATAGCTCCTGGCTTTGTGATTCCAGGATTCTCTTTCTCTCTCTATGGAGGGAAATAAAGAAAAAAAAGCCCAATTCCTTGAGGGCTGCACAATTGTAAAAGCTTTGAAAGGATCATTCCAAAAATTGATGTTATAGATCTCTTTCACGTTTCTCCACCTACAAACAGAACTATAACCTTTTTGTATGAAATTCTCAGGGAAGGAAAATGGGGTAAGGTATCTGTGGTATCTGGACAAAATTAAGTTGTTATCATGACAATTATGGAACTAAGGTGTCACTGAGCAAAGCCTCCAGAGTGTCACAGAGCTAAAAAAGTAAGCTGGTGGTCAGAAGAGTGTCTTGAACCCTATCATGAACATTTAAGACAGTTTTCCTTGCCATGAGTAGAGAGATAAAGGAGGTCAGTTAGGAGATATTATCAGCTAAGGAATCCATAGATCTCCTGTAGATTTCACAAGTATTCATGTGAACAAGCACAATAAAATAGCCTGGCTGTTTGGGATTACAGGTCCCAGCCTTGTGTCTGCATCATCTCAACTCCATCAGGCTGCCAGCTGCCAGAGACTTTACTGTATCTTTCAGGGGCACAGATTCCTCAAATTACTGTCGTAGACTTCTTGTAGCTGTCATATGCTTTACACAATTTTTGTATTATTTTTATGCCAAAGGTAAAGTCAAGTGGTTTTGTCTTCCCTATTTGCTGTGTCTGTAAGAAAATTTAAGTCTTTGATGATAATGCTGGCTATGGAGGTCTAACCCAGTGAGTACTGACTTAAGGGAGGAAGGGACCACTAGGCAACCTCTTAATTTAACCATTCTTGGTATCAGTCATGCTCGTTAGTCCTGGATCTCTTCTGCAGGGCTTCCATTTTCCCCAGTTCTGCTATGCTCCTTCCTCACCCAGAGCCCTCCACATGTATGCTTCCCAGAAAATTGAACTGCTGCATTATACATGGCTGCTTAGACAACAACACAAGCTTTCCCATTCCTTTATCTTTCCAAGCCTGCACTTTCAAAAACAGTCAGCTGAAAGTTACATGTGTTAAATGCTCTCTTGGTCTCGCAGAGAATTGGGAGAGACGCTGTCTTTACAGATGAGCAGGAGTAATATTGACAACCAGCCATATGAGATTGACAAGTGTCAGTAATGGTGAGGATAGTAGTGGTGATAAAGGAGGAAGCTGGAGGAGAATGGTAACCCTGTGTTAACACTACAAAAAGCAATAATGTTTGGAGGGAAATATGAACAAATTTAAATTATTATGACCTTTTATAATTGAGGGTGATGCTCTTAAAGGCTCTTTCTTAATACAGCAGAAGCAAGACTGAGAAAGAGAATGGACAGGCTTTGATGTTGGGGAATAATAGCACTATGGATCAAAAAGCAGAAGGGCAGAAAAGATCTATCATGGTGACACAAAACTCTTGATATTTGTATATACAGGGACCAGGAAGAGATACAGGGACCAGGAAGAGATACAGGAACTTCCAAGCCTGTGTTTTGCCAGCTACCTGGGAAAAGGATGAAGCCGTCTTATCTGGGCTTGACAGATCCCAAGATCAAGAAGGTGGCAAGGGACTGAAGGAAGCATCTTCCAGCTGACAGTTTTGCTCTGGGTTGGTTAAAACCTCTAAAAACATGTCTTTCTGATGTTTCTGGCTAAGGACAGCTCAGATCTAAAATTAAAACAGCCCTTGTGTTAGAGGGACAGAAACAGATCCTAGCAGGCTTTGGGAGCAGCATTCCCCTCGTGAGGCAGGAAACAGAATTTTTTTGATTGCTGAAGCTGAAGTATTTTCTGCTTGATGTGGAAGGCCAGGTGGGTGAGCAGAGATGTGGAGCTTAGAAAGGCTCTCTGGAGAGGGGTCTTTTATGTTTGGGATTTACTCTCCTGCATGAAACAAAGAGAGGAAAATAGGTTTGGGGAGAAGTCATCACCCATGGTACTTACTCATATATCTACCTTCTGACACTTACCTACCCAACATTAGTGCTCCAGTGGTTTCTGACTGACATCATATTTAGATAAACTATCGTCTTGAAACAGCAGGATGATCTGTGTGTAATTCCTCATTATTACTGAGTATGGACTTTTACCCATTTAAGAAATCTTATGCTCTTGATTTTCTGTTTCATCTTGCCCTGGAGGATCGTTGGGGTCTACTGTATTTTTCTGTACTTTTCTGTCCTCTGTGATTCTAAGTGTTTGAGACTTATTAAATATAAAAGCTCTTTGATATCAGCTGGAGCACAGCTGAGGATTAAGTCTGCCTATCAATGCTCTGCTTGCTGCTGTCGTGTGTAAATCCTATGTAGGAATCGCTCCTTTCCACAGAAATCAGCTGTAGCCTGCATGAAACATAGCAGATGTTTTGCAAAATAGAGCTGAAAGGAAGTGAAGATACCTTTTCCAATGAACTTTGTGATGAATATAAAATCTGGCATCTGAGCAGCTCCCCTCAGGAAGCCAGCAAAAAGGCATCTATAACTCACTCATCTATAAAATGCCTCCTGGAATCTTTAATAGGTGTGAGCAAACGCCTGTCAGCTTTCTGACACATGGGAAAAGATGGTGCCAGTGGTGCACTAGGAAACAGTGCTGCCAGGCTAGGGTGCTGCACTGCTTGGGATAGGGCTCATTACAACCACCCATGGGTGCCCAGGAAATGCCCCATCCAGGCACTGAGCTCAGCCAACCCCAACTTAACCAAAGAAATCTGACAGTATCACAGTCCTAGGTGTTATGACTGCAGGTGACAATAAATTAATTTCCAGAACCTAAGAAATACGTAAAAGTTACCAAGATCAAAGCAAACTGACAGTATTGGCCATCAAAGGAGTAATGAAATTAGGACATAAGGTGAGAATCTTCTTTTTTCTGACAATGTTCAAATATTTTGTTGCCAAGATTTCATCAGCTGTACTTTATGTTTTAGTTATTTGAGTCACCATTAACATGTCTGTTCTGGAACTGATTTTTAGGTGGTTTACCCACAGGAATACCTGCCCACATGCTTAAAATAAAATGGGGGAGAGAGGTACGTAGAGAGAAGGAATATAATTTTTTTTTTTGCAAGTAATAGCATGCCTGTATATGATTACAATGTGTAAAAAATACTCCAAAGCCTTCTCTTCAATCCGTGTTTATAGGGAAAGTCCCATGCACTTATAAAAGAGTGAAGAGTTCTGAAACCAATACCATAATTCAGCTGTAAAACTTCATGAACTGCAACTGTGATGTAAAGCTTCCTGGACTGGTTTGAGAGTCTGAGGGTCTTTGCAGCCTCTTGGTTAGGTAGCTGTGCTGCAGGCTAGTTACTCCTCAGTGCTCACCATAACCAGATTCCTGCTCTGCTTCTTAGGGGAGTTGCATGTTGCCTTAGTGATTTCATCAGGAGGCTGATTTGTTTGGGCTTTGGTTTTTTTCACTAGATGCTGATTATAAAAGATACAATGACAGAGAAATGCAGATAAGCCATGGGCAGATTTACTGTTGTAGCCCTCCCGTTGCTGCCGTTCATACCCTTGTGAATCAGGGTATGCTGGAGCAATCAGCTTTTCAGAGGCATCTGCCAGAATGTCGCTTCTTCCATATTTGAGGCTAACATGTATTGATTTATTGCAGTCAGGAGATGGGACCCATCAAAATTAATAACCCTCTGTTTACATCCCACCTTCATTGTTTCTTCCTGTGGCTCCTGTGATCCCTCCCAGTTAAGGTTTGTCTCATCTTCCCCTTAGTTCAGAGACAGCATCCTTCTTGCCAGCACGGTTTGTTCCCTTTCCAGCTGTGGCTGCATTGCCACCCCATCTTAGCACTATAGGTTTTTGCAGAGGTCTACCGCCAAACATCAATTGAAAACTGACCTGCTACATCTTCCTAAATGCTTCCAGCAGAAGCGTAGATGAGTACAAATGTTTGCAATGGTGTCTCTTGAGTTATTTATTTTGTGGCTACATAGAAAAGCATGCAGGGAGGTGTATTTCATCGTAGGATTTATCACATGGCACAGCAAAAAGGGGAAGGAACACTATGCTGCCAAAAATGTACATATCTTTGCAGTTACCAGCTAGCTGGAGTGAGCAGTAACTCTTTATACCTAATGCCATTACTACATGTCAATGACATCTACTGGAGGCAAGGAAGCTACCTGAATTTAGGGTATGGCTCTCACTTCAACTGTCTCTTTATTTCCTCAATTTATTGGTCTTATTTTGTTTTCCCAGTGGCTCATTCTGTGCATCTGTACTCTGCATTTTTTTAGAACTTAAGTAACTTCTTTTGGCTACTTCTTGTGCTGCTCTGAACTTTGTAGGATCCTAATTAAGCCCACAAAGGTCACTGCTCTTTCCCCATGAGCTGTGTATTCAAGTCCTGTTAATATTAAATAGGATTTCAGGGAATACATTGAGGGAGAATAAGCCTCTTAAACACCTCTTTTACCGTTCCTATTTTATTTCTTTGGCATTTCTCACGTCTTGAAGCTATTTTCTTATTTCCCTGTCTATACAAGTGTAGACCACATCTTGCCTTTCTGACAAGACTCCCTCCCTTCCCTGTTGAGGACTCCAAGGAAGCCAGGCACATGGCTCTTTGTACTGTTTTCTTTTTCACTTCCATTTAAGAGACACAGTTTACTTCCTTTCTAAACCCATTTCCATTCAGAGACCAAAACTACTTCTTCTCTGTTTTACCCTGAAAAGGAGCATGTACTTGCCTGAAGCCATACAATGTTCTAAGACCAGCATAAGATTCATTTATTGATTAGCCTTCTCTGAGTGATAAAAATACAAAACTTTTTTTTACAGCACCTGTCATCCTTAAGTACTTTACAAGTTACAACTTTAACACTCACCAAGAAATGATGTGGCTTGTGGGGCTGGGCAGCCCTGCTGGAGTAGATGGCTTAATGTGGGTCCAGTTTGGAAGGGCTTTCACACGAAGTTCACTCTCAGTCCATAGGCAGCGATACCAACTTGTGGCAGCCACTGTGGCGGACAGAAGTGGGAGTTAGTACCCAGCTTTGTATGCTGTTTCCTTCTTAAAATGATGGCCTGAGCGAGCAAGTGCCATTTCTTCACGTGTTTGAAATAATAAACAGCATTTCTGTACTCAGATGAACCATTTATCTCCAGTCTCCAATTCAATTGTTTTTCCATTATCCAACAATGAACTGTCAAATGAGTTGAAAACCTGTTCTGAGCTAAATAAAGATGTCTCTTTAGTAGTAATAATTGCTAACAAAGCAAAACAGAGTATCAAGACAGAGAAGTATAGAAGGTCACTTGCATACAATTTCATTTTTAAAAAATGGTCTGAGGATATATTAGCCATAACTTAGAATTAAGGTACTTTACGCCTGAGATTTTGAGGATATTGCGATTTATCATGAGACTTCTGCTTTAACTGCCTGTAAATAGCTTCCGAATATGTCTGTATGATTTCAGTTTACAGTTGGCTGGATGGTATGCTGGTCACAATTTCTAGCTTTGGGTGAAGATTTCAAGGTGTCTCTAGCTTAGTCATTACCATTTTTGCAATGATTGTTAGTTAATCTTGCCTATCTCAAGTGCCTGTGATATGAATCTGTAACTGCACAGGGCCAATTAACCTTTATTTCCCAGGTGAGAGAGGTAGCTGATAGTGTAATGAAGGAGTGCTTAAAGGAAGTATCGTTCCATCTGGAAAATTTACAGCAGGAGAAGGTGAGAGAGAACAAGGACCCTATCATGTAAGGTAGCTCTTAAAAGGTGAGCATAATACAGGGGCTGTGTGAGCTACACACAGAGACTCCAGTAATAGTTCCTGTATTAAGGGGAAAGTTACCACATTACTTGCTTTTTTCTCTTCCCCCCCACTCTTGCTAACAGTGGCCTTGTGAGCACCACGAAGTAAGAGCTTTGGCTTCTGTTCACTTTGAAACCACCACAGCTGTTTGCTGCAGGGCTGCCCCTGGCTGGTTGTTCTGCCTGAGGCAGCTCCTCTGCAGCAAACAGGGCACAGCAGCACCCATGAATTTCAGCAGCTCGCACACACAGCATGGCAGCCCACAGAAAACTGATGGTGGAAGCAGCTTTCTGAGCCATCACCACATGCCTGTATGCTGGCTAGTCTCTGGCCTCTGCTATTCCTCCAGAAGTCATAGAATCATAGAATGGTTTGGGTTGGAAAGGACCTTAAGATCATCTAGTTCCAACCCCCCTGCCATGGGCAGGGACACCACACACTAAACTAGGTCACCCAAGGCTCTGTCCAATCTGGCCTTGAACACTGCCAGGGTTGGAGCATTCACAACTTCCTTGGGCAACCTATTCCAGTGACTCATCACCCTCACTGTGAAGAACTTCTTCCTTATATCTAACCTAAACTTCCCCTGTTTAAGTTTAAACCCGTTACCCCTTGTCCTACCACTAGAGTCCCTAATGAAGAGTCCCTCCCCAGCACCCTTGTAGGCCCCCTTCAGATATTGGAAGGCTGCTATGAGGTCTAGCAAAGTCAAAAATACCCTATTCATCAATGCCACAGTCTTCCTCCTTGGGCTTTACTTTCTTCACCATAGTTTTCTTCTGCTGTTGAGCAGGGCTGTGTAGCCAGCAATCTGGGAATATCTCAGAATGAAACGTGTTCCCCCAGTTCTTCTCTGCAAGACAGCATCACAGGTGGCAGCTCCTGCACAGGGGAAGCTGCCTGAAGCAGGGTGGCAGGAAGGGACCGCTCCTTTGCAGCCCAGTGTCTTTGCAGCCCGGTGTCGAGGATCAGGATTATATGAGAATCTGTTTAAACAGACAGATAAATTCTTACCCTGCAGATCTCAGAAGAGTTTGAAAATGTGAATACCAAAGGCTCAGGCCATACTTGAACTTGAAAACAAATTGATTTTGTGCACTTTGAAGATTCATAGCCAGCCTCATGACTTTTTTATGAAGACCTGCCAGATTCATGCTTTTTGAGCTCTTTTCATTGGTGGAATGTGTGATTTACCTTCTGGTTCATTTTCACTGCTGCGGATACCTCAAACACATTTACCAAGGCAGGCAGGCTCCTCTTGCACATCAGGAGGCTGAGAGATTGGGTTTGTCTGAAAGTTATGTAGAGCCATGTCATGGCTGACCTGCTGGCTGGCGTGAGAAGCTCAGCATGGGGAAAGACTCCCACTGTGGTCCAGCAGGCACAGGGCCTCTCACAGCAGCACTGAAGGGTGAGCACGTGGACCATTTCTTCTGTGCGTGTGCACAGGCAGCAGCACTCCCAGGGGAGCAGCACCAGGGGAAAGGAAAGAAGATGACTCCTCCTCATTTATCAGGCTGTAATATGGGAGGATTATCTACAGCATCCAGGAGAGAATTTAGTCAGTGCACTATTAAATAAAACGGTGCAATTGTCAAAAATAGCATGGAGCATTTCTGTACTGCCTGCTGTGCTTCATAAGCATGCAGAGAGCTTCACTAACACACCATCAGTATGTACAGTGGCACTGAAAGCACAGCATACAGATGGAAGCCATGAGTAAATTAAGGTTTTTCTGTGTTACCAGATGACCAGCTGAGAGGCAGAAAGGGAGAGGGGCACCTTCAGGCAATGCCCCTGACTACAGCAACAATAAGAGTTGCTTAGCAGCTGTTGCCGCATCAGGTTGGGCATCCATTAATGCTCTAGCTCAGACCAGGAGCGTGCTTTTCAAGTGAATTGCCTGATTACCCCCTATTACCATGTTCAGGTTGGCAGTCTGGGTGCATGAGGCTTGATGTTTCCCTGCGAGAAAAAAACAGGGTGATGTGGTTGCAGATGAAGCCCCTGAAGCCTGTGCAGCATTTGTGCTGGGTCAGGAGCACCTCCGATTTGCTTGACAAGAGGCCATGACCTCTGTGCACCCCTTGGTAAGCCTAAGACAGGACAGTGTATATTTATGCAAGGGGAAAATGACAAGGCAGGCATCATGGCAAGGAACAAGTATTAAATGGGTTGGAGGTCCCAGGAACTGAAGAAGTTCCTGATGGCTCCATGCACTCTAGTATGCTTAACACAGTGAAACCATTATGTTATTTTTAGGTCCAGTTTTCACATGTGAGGTGCAAACACAGGGTTCGTTTTGTTTTTAAAGGTGTGACTCTTCTTCCGCAAGCTGTTCTAAATATGTGCCTCCATGTTTAATGTGCCAAAATAAATGTTCTGCTACATTCTGACTCTGGTTTGGATTTTGCTTCTGAGTTTTAAGTAATGTGCTAGTAATGTGCACAATGACAAATTTGATATCAGTGTTCAACACTATCAGACACATGATACTTCATGGCTATGCTGTTTTGGTCATTTTTCTTCTTCCCTGCATTAAGTTATTGGCTCATTCATTTCTAAGAAAATACAGAGAAAAGAAAGTCTCAGAAAGAAAAATTCATTTAATTCCCTGATATGAACCCAAAGCTGTGGCCAAACTAATTTTTTT
>NW_009925477.1:2098-10219 GCF_000696875.1 Nestor notabilis | reverse complement strand
CCAAGGCTTGGGTGGTGTGGTCCGAGCATTTACTAGTGAAGACTGAGTACTTCTCCAGCCAAAGCTAACCTATGAGTTAGGCACCTGAATCTCAGTGTAACTTTAGGCCGGGATGCTTAACAACTGTACCTCACTCCTTTTTCACTATGATACTTAAGTGCATGTTCTTTCCCCTCCCATACTTCTATCTCTTGCAGATCCTTTCCTTCTCCTGCTACACATAAACCTGTAATGTCTGAAACATACATGCAAATTACCAAAGTGCTTTAAAAGCAGTTAAGTACAACTGCAACTGGGGAAACTGAAGCACTGAGTGAGCAGTGAAGCAATCTGTCATCCAATTTTGTCACCCCAACATCACCCAGTTTATAAATGGTAATCAGGAATCGACCCAGTTAGGATGACTTCCAGTTTAATGCCATATGTGTTGATCCTACTTCCTTCTAGGGCTGATTTTTGGTAATGCTTTCCTCTTCATCTCTGACTCTGCACCACTAATGTCTACTTTGCTGACTAAACCTTTCTTCAGCTTGAAGAAGGGCTGGTCAGCAGAAGAGCCATACCAGGATTAGGTTTCAGCTAGAGAGCCATATGTAGGGTTGAAGCCGTGATTGTTTACACAGTCACAAGCAGGTTTATCTGTATGAGTGTGCTAGAACCAGCCTTGTTTTCTGAACCCTAGTAACATTAATTACCTCTTACTGTGTTTTCCATAAGATCTCAAAGCACTCTCCAAAAGACCCCCATTGCATTCTGCCATTTCACACATGGACAAAGCTCAGTCATATGTTTGAGGTCTCTACTTCTTCAAGATCAGCCAGGGGAAACTGTCAGAGATACAAAAAGATTAAGTACTTTTAATTTTTAAGTTTAGTTAGAGCTCTTTCACTTGCTCACATTGCCTCCTTCTAAATGAACGTAAATTAATGACAAAGTATATGTGCATTTATACCTATAGAAATACATCTAAAGTGGGTGGACAGACCTTCAAACATAAAATAGAAAAGCTTCCCAGCACAGTACAGCTTTTTCTTCTGTTTTGGTTTTTTAATCTTTCCCCTAGGAGCATCTTATGGAAAACCCTGTTTGCTTTCATCAATTTGAAGTCACATGACTTCTCATAATGAAGTTTTGCAATACAACACCAAGCATCTCACAAGTAAGATCTTCCCCGGTCTCCATATTCAATGTTACACAACAGCTGTGCAGAATATTCAAACTGATAAGCCTTTGAAGTTTTCACATTTTTGTTACTCAATCACCCCAATTTACAAAACAAATATAAAACCAGGGGGACTTTGCTTCATACTGGGACAGGTTTGGAGTGGGGGTGTTGCTTTAACATACTTCTGTGGAGAGCAAAGGCCCCAAATGATGCACTTATCTCACTAGAAGACTGGGAGATGTTGTACAGAGTGATGCCAAATCCTCCAATGAGCAAAAATGTCAAAAATAAAATATTTGGAGACTACAGACTAATCCACAACAAAGCTGAAAGCTTTCTCCTCATATCTGCACTGAGTAATTGGTGTTGAAACCTCTCTCAGCTGGCATTCTCCTTAGTATAGTTGGTGGCATGCTCTGTGTTAGAGGATACTCTACAGTCTGGTGCTTTATCTGGAACCAGTGTATCTGATTGGGTTTAGTTGGTGCCTTGTGCACACAATGTTCTTGGGTTAATTACAGTACAAGAACTACAGGGATCTGGAGTCATCTTTGTACTTCATCTGTGTACTTCATCTTTGTACTCCACTGTGAGTAACATGAGAATTTCAAGAGACTAGAATTTCAAGAGACAAAGATTTCAAGGATCAGAGTTCCTCAGCTGTGAATTGAATCCTTCCTTTCCCCTGTGTTTTATCTGTCCTACTCGTTTGGATGTTGTTCCCTGAGACTTTTTTGCATACTGTCTTCTTATATCTGTAATGTGAAACTATTCTCCCACTTGACCTGACTCATTTGTTCTCTCCTAACAGTTTTCCTGGGAAGATTTCTCTATCAATTGGATGATGGTATGTACTGGCATTAGTTTTTGTGCCACTGCTATGTTTCCTTTTGTATATTCTATAACTCTCTGGGAATGCTTGTTAGATAAGAGGCTGAATTTTACACCTGACCTATGTGGTCTTTGCTTTGAAGAGCAAAGACATCCCAGCTGGTTCAATGTGAGTAGTATGTGTTTTCTCTTATCTCACCTATGGTCTCCATCCTGCTGCTACACAGGTGAGAGTCACTTCAGGTTACAGACCCCTTTTAATCTTGATCTCCACCGTATTACCGTATTTTTCTCTTTTATTTCCTGTTTCCCTACCAACTGTCCATCCAGACAGTTCCTGAGCATGGCTTGGGAGGCAGCAGGAAGTCTAGCCATTCCCAACAGGCAGGAAGGAATCCTGCTTTGGAGTTTGATAGCATGAACATGTCCAGATGATGTGTGCTAGAAGACCCACCAGTGTTTTAGAAGTTCTTAATAGCCATGGTGAAGACACAGTGGCATGGGCTAAGAACTGAATAAATAACCCAGGCCCCAGGTCAGACTGTTACTGTCTTCTCCATCTTGCTACCTAGGCAAGTGTGATTACAGCTGCGCAGGAATGAGAGTGCATCCTGCAGTCCACCTCCAGACTCCAGCACAGCTACATACAGCCCAGGCTTCCACCTGCCATGCTAGAGTTTAGCAGAACAGACCATTCCTGCAAGGCAGGGTTAGCACAGAATGCACTCAAGTTCGAGCTGGTGAAGCCAACGAAAAAAACCTTACTGGCCTCTCTAGTTCAGGGCCAGAGCTGTCCTCTCCTGTAAGAGTGAACCAACAATGCATCTCCCTATGTCCCTCCCATCCTCACATCTGGGATGGATTTGAACAATTCTAGATTGTAGGAAAGTGATTTCACTGAAGCTTAACACCTTTTAATGTTCTCTTTACTATAAGACAGGTCTAATGGATGGCAAAGCTGAAGAACATGTAAGGAACATACAGTCAGCAAATCTCTTTCCAGCATGACTTAGACAGATCAGCTTTCACCTCAAGCTTATCACTGCCTAGGGGCACAGGGTGTTTCCTCCTTTTTGTTCAGACAGCAAATCACACAAAACCCTCTGGCTCACAGATCACAAACTGGTAAGAAATCAAAGGGAATCGGAGGAAATGCCTTTCTGCTGAATGGGTAAAATTCACATCAGTGCAAATTCAACAGTGGACTAGGTCTGCCACTTGTAGAAAGAACAGGTTTATATTCTCCTTTCACATGTGCTTAAAAATACAGTTTATTTTCCTTTTTTTTTAATCTTTTCTATTTGAAAGGACTGTTCCAAGAATACCTGTATGTTTCCACATGCATTTAAGTATTCAGGACAATAATATGGCCTGTTCCTTCTTTTACAACAGTCTCAAGAGACTGTCCAGTGATGAAGTCCAGGTGTGCTGGGCATTGCAGACAGTGCTGGACTATGTCATCTAAAGCAGCTTAAGGAACTTACAATAGCATTGAAGTTCAAGCTGGTCAAACCTTTGCACTCTGTAGCCACAACACTAGCATTAGGGAACTACTTGTCTCTAGGGCAGGAGACACTTCCCACTGCAGAAAGCTTATTCTCTACTGCATTTATTGACTCTGGGCACCTGACTTGAAGACGCATCCTGATACCTAATGCAGTAACGATACTTACTGGACCAAAGTAAGCTACGAGTAATGCAAAGGAAGGAAGGAGCCTATAGAGTGGCTTAAAAAGCTTTGCAGACATGACACCGCTAGGCACTGTCTGGACTGGCAGCAGCATTACATGCAGAGCTGTGTGTGTATGCTAATCATAAGCTTAGTCGTTGCAATCAATGGGAAACTGCGTAAGACTGGTATGAAATGTGGCATTTCTATACACAAATAACTTGCCTCAGAAACACCTCAGCTGAGATAAAACAAGACTAAAGCCCACACAGCTTCCAACACCTTTTCCATTTTTGCTGGATCTGTAATCTGCAATAGATTGACAAGCCAGCAACACCCTCCCAGCCTACCCCCGTCCAACACCCTCGTGCTTGTTCTCTGCTCTCTCCATCAGTTATCCCCTGGGTGCTATTACATGCACAGACCTTCCCTAGTCATTCTCAACCTGAGATGCCGTTGCCCAGGGAGAATCTTTTCTATTTTACAACACTGCTGGTAATTTCTTGCTTCACTTGCCAGCCCCATCTTGGATGTACATAACTAGCCAAACCACCTTCTTCCCTGCAGTGACAGGTAAAATAATTTTTCAGCTCACTGAATCCACCCCAACAGAGCACACTAGCTGGCCTCCATATAAGCATCCCTCTGCAAAATGTACCTTCTGACATTAAAGGAAGATCAACTGAGTTTATTACAAGGAGTCCAAGTCCTAATTGCTGATATGAGGCAGTTTGTTTTTCACCAAGATTGCCACAAACGGTGTTACGAATACTTAGAAGACTTGAGGGCTTCTTCAGCTAGTTTAGAAAGCTAGTCCATAGGTACTGCTGCTTCTGTGGAGGAAGAAGCAGAGACACAAAGCCCAGTTCCCACGTGAAAGCCCTGCTGTGAATTCAGGGGAAGCTGGATTAGATATATCAGGTATAAAACAAAATGGCAGTTTCTCTCTCCCACCTATCTTTATGTGATAATACCGCATGAAGTTGAAGCAGTGTAGTGGAAAACAAGGTTATGATTTCTAAAACATTTTTGCAAAACAAAGGATATTGGATCTCACTTTCTTCTCAGTTTAGTCACTGTTCGTATAGTAATGAATAGCAGAAGTTGGCTTGCTTTAAAACAATGAGAAGCTGTGACTTTGAGCAATTTGATCATAATTTTTTGTCTTGCCTTTTCTCCTGCATGAGCAGGTTGTGATAATAGGTATAATTTACTATGACAAACCACTAGCATTAATGCATTAATCAAGAAGAGCAAATGGTCCCCTTCTGAAACCTCCTGCCCACCTAGAGAGAGTAATGGGGTTATAAATGGAGAAAGAACAAATATTGACTCTATGAAATGTAAAGGTACCTGGGAGTTCACCCATCAGTCTTAAGATTACATTTGCCTTTCACGATCAGTGGGATTTCTTTCATAATCCCTTGTCTTTTTTCCCCCTCCTTTTATTTATTATTTAGCATCTCAGGAAACAAGATGGGGACATTCAACTCTGTGCAATCTTTAGGTTTTCAAGATGTTCCAGCCTGTTTCTGAAGGACAGTACCTTCAATTTCTGGAATGAGGTAGATGCTCCCAAACCAAGAGTTGTCTTCCAGTTTGATGTAAGTACTGAAGATGCTGCCTGGACTAGTCAATGACTTATTTCTTTGATGGTGTTTCTGGTGCAGCTTTCTGTAAAATTGCTACAGAGAGTCACCCTCCATCATTTACACTACAGAAACTCAGGGACACAGACACCTGTTGGCATCTGGACCTATACTGGACTCAAGAAGACCCAAGAATTCAGTGCATAAGCAAAAAGCCTCTGTCACCCTTCACTGAACTTAATCATACCTTGTCACACACTTCATCCTCCTCCAAACTCAGGATGTCTGATTCCTTTAACCTCTGAAGCAACACTATACCTGTCTCCCACACAGACTTCAGATTCATTTCAACGTTGGCTTCCACATTAGATTCAATTCCTTTTGTCTGAGTCAATCAGAAAATTAGGAGAATGGAGTGTTTCACAAATGCCAAAGTAAGCCAGTGTTGCTGTCCCTTCTGTAGCCTGTAAGGGTGCCAGGCACCCTACACAGAATTCAGTACTGAGTGCAGACACAACTAGGGGCCAAAACCCCAAGAGAAGCTGCAAAGCCAGTCACATCTTAAATTCTCTGTGATCTGAAAACCACACAGATTCCAAGAGGAATTTAAAGACACTTCTGACTCTGAACATAGGGCCAGTATCTACCAAGGCACTGGCAAGTTGCCAACAGACCAGTTCATATTTCATATATTGCCTGCACCCTGAGAGAAATCATTGACATCTCTATTTTTTCTTCTCCCATAAAGGTTATACAATGACAATTTATGCTTCAAGGCTGGAATGCAACAAAAGAAGGAAACAGAAGAAAATAGGTGTGCATGAACACACTGGCGATGTGCAATGGAAGCTATGCCCTTTGCCAGAGGCCCTCCAGGAGCCTCAGCCTCAGAGAAGTAGATGTGATCACTCCTCCAGCAATTGCACTCAAAGGAGAGAACATGCAGTTGGTCTGGCAGGGTTAACTGCACACACGTGGCTCCAACGGATGTACACTCCAAAATAACGAAGGCCTGGGGGTGTTTTGACAGTGTGAGCTGAAGATTTTCCAGTCCATCACTTTTCCAAGTACAGTGCTAGGACTCTGTGTCTGAAGAACAGTTCTCCTCCTCTTTGCTTGCTCTACAGTAAGGTAGAAAATGTAATTGTGGATGCTTGATGGCCACCTTAATGAACAGCTGTTCAAGCCAGGAGGGTCTGGCACCTTAGGTTATTTTAAGCAACATTTTGGGATATCTCCAATTACTAAGTTTCAGCATTAAACTAATTACTAAGTTTCATATTAAACTAACAACTCTTGTCTCATTAAAGGGAAGCTTCCAGAAAGACCAGAGCCACCATCAGATTGTTTAAATATTCTAACAAAATCCACTATAATCAAAACTTTACAGCATAGTTTATGGAGCTGGTTTGATACCTGGGATAAATAGGACCCAGAGGAAACCAGGCACTGCCTTGTGCCTATGCTGAGCTGGTTTTGCAAGAAAGCCTGCAGGATTCAGATACTCATGGACTGTATGATGTACATGGCTGCTCAGTCCAAAGGGAGCTATGTCTGCTCCACCAGCCACTGGTAAGGCTACAGCAACTCTGAATGACTTGATGGTTGTTCTGTAAAGGGCATGACTTGGCTAGGATAAAAGCAGACTCTGGGATGCTTTTCTCAGGAAGATGTCACCATGCAAGCCAAGGAGCAGTGGAGCTACTCCACACCAGAGTCTGTCCTTGTCCTTCCAGTCAGCTTCCTTGGGACTCCATTCCTCCAGTGGAAAAGCATCTCAGGAGACCCTCAGAAGCCCAGCATCTCCTAGCAATAAGGATATATTGAATGCTTGAGGGAATTCACCCCATAGACCTTCTTCCTCCCACTCTGACATTTGAGTGATGCCTCTGGGAGCGGGGATCACTTCCAGGCTCTGTACCTGGTGTTACAACTGTACAAACCAACAAAACAGAAGCAAGAGGATGAGGGATGCATTTGTGCCATGCTGCTGCATAAATGTCAGGAGAAGGAGCTTCACTTCTGAGGTAACAAATGCCAAAGTAAGGTTTAAAAAAAAATAAATTATCAAAAGCAATGTTTCCGTTTCCAAATCCAACTGAAAACAAACTGTGACAAGATCTGAGGTCTGTATTGAGCCAATGCTTGTTCCCATTCATGAAGGAGATGACCACAAGGACATCGACAAGGACACCCAGATGACAATGTGGTGGGGAAGGCCCTCCATCATCCAGTCCCATTTCTTTTGGAATCTAGGGACATCCAACTGCCTCTTCTTAACCCTGAATGCACAACAGACTACATCTCCAGAGCAGCTCAGCCCCCTTTTTCTGTTTAGAGATATAATAACAATAAGAGCAGGTGTTATCATCTTCTCCTGTGTTTCCTCTAAAAAGACATCCAAGTTCACTTGGCCAACATGAAGATTCACTCCCTTTCTCACACCTTCTGACACTCCATAGACAGCTGTGTTGGGGTTGCTGCAATGTGGCCTTAGGTGTTTAGGAAGAAATCTGTGGGATTTCAGACTGCACTACAGACTGTTTCAGACGGTGATATTGAGTGCCCTTATTCTGGTGCTGCAGAGGCTGATGCACACATCTATGCTGGGACTGAAGCACTGCGTCCCTGGCTTCATGGGGACATAAGCATCCCATGTGTTAGATGCAGGTAGGCAAGTCAGCTCAAGCCAGGAAGCAGCCTGCCAATGTTCACACAACTCAGTGCACGAGTCCTGCCCCAATGCTGGTAACAATTTTTGGGGTTTCTTACCTCATTTTCAGTGTCCTATGAACCTAGGTGTGTCCTAGACCTGAAGCAGATGAGTCTGAACTTGTTCTGAACCAGCAGCCTGTTGGGCATCTCCA
>NW_009925477.1:385-2067 GCF_000696875.1 Nestor notabilis | reverse complement strand
CTCTTCCCCTATCTGGCCAAAAGCAGCATTTGGTCTGAGAAGGTCTGGTCTTCAGGCTTTGCTTACAAGAAAGTTGAGCTTAAGCATAGAAAACAAAATACAGTGACTGAGAATCACAAAGGGTGCAGCAAAACACACGGCAGGTCTCCTTCATCCCAGGGTAGTCCCTAAACATCAGCTATTTTCCTTTAATGAGGAGAACCATCATTCAATGAAATCTTTAGCTAGGAATTGTGTCTCTACATACATCCAAGAGACATCAGTTATACTGGTGACCTGAGAGAGAATACATTGCCCATGCTAAAAGAGATTTGTTTTTCAAATAGGCTGGAGATGGGAGCACATCCAGCTGGATAATTGAGTGAACCTAATCTCTCAGTGCAATGCTGTCTGTTAGTCTACCTCAATAACCTGTGCTTGTGCTCCTTAAAAATGGAAAGCTGGGGCATACCTGACCAGCTTACCCAAGCAAATCAGCAGTGCCTTGATACGAGGGTGCTTCAACAGACCACACAGGAACTAGACACACAGTGCAGGGGCAAGGATCTGGGCTCTGTAGGGCACCTCAAGTGGAGTGAGGTTCCCTGACGGTAGGTAACTTGGGAAGCCCTGAGCTCCCTGCAGTTCTAGCCTGTCAAGATGGTCTTGTTAGGCTGAAATCAACAGTGGTCAGCCAGGGAGCTGTAAATGGCCTCCTTACACTGAAGCGCTCAACTCTCTTCTTGAAAGACAGTCATGAGCCACAAATTCACAGTTTTCCAAGTTGTAACCCAAACATTTCCTTTACCGCGGTTTTGGGACCTCCTCGATCACCATGAAGTTACTGGAATTACCCCATATGCTCTATTTCTCATCCCTGTGGGGTACGTTCTTCTGTTCTCCTAGTGTTTAGGAAGCGACAAGAACTTTAAAAAATAAATTAAAAAAAAAAAACAACAAAAAAACCTCACCTCTTGAGAAGGAGCCTTTGCTTCAAGTGGTGTCTCAGTGTTGGCGAGTTTTTGGTATTTTAAGGGTCAGAGTGCCCTCTTGTGTCCTCGTCTACTGCACACCCTATCACCTTCTAAAGCACAGTTAAATAACCAAAAAGCTGATCACAAACTGCAAAATAACTCCTGTTAATGTGGGGCTCAGGCAGGCTACAGAATCAGCTGCCACCAATACAAGGGGCTCGGCGAACATGATCGATGTAATTAGTTGATGAGGTCAGGCATATTTTGAAGTGAATCCCTGCAGTTTAAACAGTGAGGTGTTATTTATAGCTCCACACTCTGCATTTAAGCTTCAGTTTTCTCCTGCCTGTGTAGCCCCTAATTGAATCCAGACTGCTACTGATACCTGAGGAAATCTGGCAGGAACACACACAGAATCACAGTATCAACTAGGTTGGAAAAGACCTTTAGGATCATCGAGCCCAACCGTTACCCTGTTACCTCACAGCCCATGGCTGCCCCTGCTCTCACCTCACGATCTCCCCTCACCCCTTATGTCCCCTCACAATTTCCCCTCATGGCTCTACCTCACCCCTCATGATCTTCCCTCATGGCCGTCCCTGCTCTCCCCTCATCATCTCACCTCACCTCTCATGGCTGTCCCTCCTGTCCCCTCACAATCTCTCTTCCTCCCTTATGGCTGCCTCTCCTGTCCCCCCATGATCTCCCCTTACCCTTCATGACCGCCCC
>NW_009925477.1:0-283 GCF_000696875.1 Nestor notabilis | reverse complement strand
CCCTCACGCCTCATGGCTGCCGCCCCGCTCCCCTCACGCTCTCCCCTCACGGTACACACTGGCAGCAGCTCAGGAACACCGATGTGTACCCCAGTTTCTAAGCGGGCGATGGTAAAAGCACTTGACTGCGAGTTGTCTCAAACACGGTCAGTGCTAACAATGGCCTAGAAAAAACCATTAGCTGAGCCTTTCTGTCATGGAAACACACAAGACCTGGTTTCTGGACACCATGTAACCCCTTGCACACATCAAAACCAGCATTAATAAACCCTGCTGGAACCCG
>NW_009925476.1:0-15411 GCF_000696875.1 Nestor notabilis | reverse complement strand
CCTAGAGCACGCGCAGGCGACGCTCCGTCTCTCCACGCTTTATTGGCGCGGCCTCGCCCCCTCCGGCCCAGCGCGGGAAAAGGCCACGTGCGTGCGGCCGGGCCGCCTTTTCCCGCCAGCTCTACAGCTCCAAGTGCATCCCGCTGTACGCTTTATCCACTGTCCACTCGCCCGGGGCTCCCGGGGCTCCAGCCCCCGCGTATCTCTCCATCTCCTGCTGGAACTGCAGCTGGCGCCGCCGGTTGGGGTCCACGTTGATCCAGTTGTTGGCAATCCACTTGGTGCCCTGTGTGACCAGGCAGCCCCCGTGCAGGGCGAAGTCGTCCAGCTCTCCTACCCAGCCTGTGGAGCAAAGCCATGTTAGGAGGGAGTGAGGAGTGCTGCTCTCCCACCCACGGCATTGGCTTGGATTTTGGCTCAGGTACGTCTTACAGGAGCTGGCTCCTCCTGGCACCCTCCATCTTAGTGCTACCCCACCCTAGCACCTATGAGGAGTGCACCAGGGCAGGCTCCCCAGGTGCAAAATGCTTGTTGCTGTCTTGTCTCCACCCAGCACAAGGGGCTCTCACATTCTGCATCCCAGCCACTGTTTTTCTCAACTCTTTCCAAAAGGGAGTGGCATAGAAGAGATGGGTGCTGCTGCTAGGCGGCCTGCAGAAGTCAGGCTCATGGCCACATTACAGACTGCATTCCAGCAGTTCTAAATTATTTTCTCTTTACGGAGGCTGTACCAGACTTGCATCAGCAGCCGCCTTCCATTTCGGAACAATTTGCTCGTAAAAACACAACAGGGCACTTCTTGCAGGACAGAGATGGTCTTGATGTTACCATCCAGCAGCCCAAACACTGGTCTTGTGACCTCTGTGGATTTTCTAGACGTGGAAACATGGGCTGCTCCCAGGGGACCTCCTGCCATCAATGTTCAAAATCTAGCAACGAAATTCTCCGGAGTCACTCTCCTGCAGCCTGGGAGGTTCGTGACCATCCCCCAGCCGGGCTGCCAGGGAAAACCACGTTGTGCTTTGGGAGAAAAACAGCCCTGAGGACACATCACCAGGCTGCAGCTGAGCTATAAAGCAGTAACTGGCCCCAAGCACAGGAGAGCCTTGCACAGGGCAGACCATGTCTCCCCGTGCTGCCAGGCTGATGGCTGTGCCTTTGTCTACCTCCCCTGTGGGCAACACCGCATCAGTGAAACATTCTGAGTTGCAGACCAAGTGCCAGCAGGAGTTTGAGCGCGCACAGTGGGACAGCAGGCAGCTGGCGATGGCTACTGCAGCCAAGGTCTTTGTTTGCTAGCTAGTCCTGTCCCCCAAAGGCATCAGGAGCCACTGACCTGCTGCCTGTAAACAAAGGCCTTTCAGAGTCAGGAAGCTCCTGCCCAGCTGGTGACAAGTAGACTCTATAGTTCCCGCTAGCAGGCAGCTACCACCCTTTGGCTCCCTTCTGAGCTCCCCGCCACTGCAAGAAGATGATGGCCGTCACCTCCTGCAGTCCTACCCCTCCCATGAGCCAAGTCTTGAAATCAGCCCATACCTTCTCCGTCTGACAGGTAGTTGTACCAGAAGACAGCAGTGCCTTGCTGAGGTTTCACTCGCAAATTGCCCTTGTCGCAGTTTTTCCGTGTATCTCGCAGGTCCACGTCGTTCTGGATCAGAGACTGGCAAGAAACCACAGAGAAGGTGATGCAAACAGGGCTGGAATGAAGCGCTCGCACAGCGCTGCCAGCGCTCATCCTGCCCTCTGCCTGACCGCCCCGCAGGGACAGTGCAGGGCTTTCACAACCCACCCGCAGCGGCCAGTTTCAGGCCCCTGGAGGTCCAGAACCTGTCCCTGAGCAGCCGCCCAGTGTTTAATGCGTTGCCTGACAGGAGCACAACACATCTGCCAAGACTTAGTCTGAGGAAACCTGCTCAGACAGAAGCGAGCAGGACCCGTGTGATGGCAGCAAGGCCACCAGACCACTCCTTGCACCTCCGAGCAGGCAGAGCTGTGGCTGTCAAAGCCCTGTGCCTCCTCCTCTGGCCTCAGAGGGAAAAGATGGTAAGTGCAGCTTCCCCATGCTCTAGCTATGAGGGTTAAATATGTTCCAACCTCACACACCAGACCCCTTCTGCAGCCACAGCAAAGAAAGACTCTCAAAGAGTGTCTCAAAATGCCCAGGGTTAATGTGTAGGTGAGATTCATTTACCATCTCTTCATACGTCCTGTTGTCAGCTATAGGGAAGACGGTTTCACCTCCCCCTGTCACGTTGTTCAGGTAGAACAGCACCGTCACATACCTGCAAGGCACAGTGGCTGTCAGGGGACACAACTGGAACAGGAAGCGGTGCACAGGGGCTGTCCATACCTTGCCCCTCCACTCCACATACACTGGTTCCTCCAAGACATCGTGAGATAAGGGATTTCTTAGAATCCCAGACTGGTTTGGGTTGGAAGGGACCTGAAAGCTCGTACAGGCCCAACCCCCTGCCCCGGGCAGGGACACCTTCCACTGGAGCAGGTTGCTCCAAGCCCCTGTGTCCAACCTGGCCTTGAACACTGCCAGGGATGGGGCAGCCACAGCTTCTCTGGGCACCCTGTGCCAGCGCCTCAGCACCCTCACAGGGAAGAGCTTCTGCCTCAGAGCTCAGCTCAGTCTCCCCTCTGGCAGGTTAAAGCCATTCCCCTTGGCCTGCCCCTACAGGCCCTTGTCCAAAGCCCCCCTCCAGCTTTCTTGTAGCCCCTTTAAGCACTGGGACTGCTCTAAGGTCTCCCCTTAAGGAGCCTTCTCCAGGCTGAACAAGCCCACCTCTCAGCCTGTCTAGCTCTCTGATGATTTGCATCATCAGCTTTTCTCCAAGAACAAGACAAGGACAACAAAGAAAATCCCCACCCACAGCAGTGAGGGTGTGTTTCTGGTCTCTGATGGGGATGGCCCAGCAGCTCTGCAGAACCACTCTGCCCTCCTCGCGTGGACCCACAGGATTTGCCCACCAACCTCTTTAAACCCCTTCACGCTAGTGATCTCCAGAGCTGGTTTTTGAGGCCACCACCCGAGCACCACCTACACGAGGTGAGGCCAGACCTCTCTCCCCACCTCTCCTCGAACACATTCCAGATTGTTCCAAGGCAGACCTTACCGGCAGGAGGTCTCAAAGGCAGCGCTTTCATTGGCGACCAGCTTCGTGTGGCTGCAGGCAGTCTCGGGGAAGACGGGGCCACTGTCCATGTGGGCATGGTAGTGCCCTCCTTGGTCGTAGCGCACAACCTGGAGGGGCTCGCTGTGCTCCACGATCTCGGGGGGCAGGCGAGTCAGGCGCATCACCCTGGGGAGGAGGAGAGCAGAGCAGGTGAGGGGAAAGCACCAGCACCCCGGTCAGCCCCTACTCCCAAGCAGCAAATGAATCTAGAGAAAGAGAACCCCCTTCCCAACAGACCGGAGAGACGGATGGGCTGCAGCAAGCACGCCAAGAGGTAAACTAGGTCCTTAGAGATCTGTTGGACCATCAGCATCAGCTCAGCAAGTTATCATCAAGGTTACTTCAAAACCAAACAAAATCGAAGGGTGCATCTCCAGCAGGACTGTTCTCAGGAAGACTTTGCTTGCTCAGCAAGATCCCTTCTGTGTGTGTCCCTGGAGCCTCCATGTGCCATCTCATCACTTCTCTGGACTCCTGCTCACCACCTACAGACCTTGGGGACAGTTAGCAAAGCACAAGGCCCCTGCTGAGAGTGAAGGAGAGACTAGCTCTAGGAACATTCTTGTCACCTAACTCACCTTTCCCTGTTGCCTTTTCAGCAGCCTCCCTCCCAGGGCAGAGGGGCACTGGAAGTGACCAAGGAGACTGGAGCCCTGCTGCTCTGGGATTTTTCCGCTGCTACATCTGAGATCATCCCCAAGGCAAGCAGGTACGTCTCGAGACCTGCCAAAGAACACTCAGAGCTCTGAGAATCTGGACCGGTGAAGCCCTCAGGGCAGGTGCAAAGGGAATGTGGCACCCAGGCAGGATGGCAAAGCCCCTCTGAGCACCACACGGTCCCGACGGAGGACTAGCAGCCTCCTTCAGTGCTGTGTCTTCACATCCTCATATAACAGCAGCCAACTGAAGAGCATAAAGGCAGTGCGCTGATGCCTGTGTGTGCTGGCTAGCTGGCATGCAGAAGGTGGCAGCCACAGTCTGCTCTAATCAAGGCAATATGTGACCCCATTCTCCTGCTGGAATGTGCTGAAGAAAAGGAGCGGCCAACAGCCGTTTTCAAGCCTTGGGACAGATTTTACCCACCCATGGTCTGGGCGAGGACCAGCACCACAAGAACAAGAGAGTCTCCAGCCAATTATCTGTAACTCACCACAGCTAAATGACTTGGCCTGTGTGCTGGGTTTCAGCACTTCCCCGTACCAAATCTGAGATGAAGGGAAGGGTGAGAGGTTCTCCTCTCTGATGTGAGCTGCCCTGTGATACGCGTGCTCAGAGGATTAAACTAACTTGGCTTCCTTGAGGTGAAGTTGTGCTGTTTAAAAAGTCAGCTCTGAAACAGCTAAGCCAGATTTCAGTGAAATGCATGAGTAACTAAAGCAAATGACAGCAACTGCTGGCACCCAAACAGCATTGGAAACGGGCAGTTTCTCCCAGTAAGCTCATTTACTAATTAGAATGAATTACTTCATATAATGCCAAGTCTTCCTGGTTTTATAGGGCTGTTCCCAAAAGTGAATGGAGATGCTGAAAGGGTTGATTTTTCTTTTCCCTTTTCCATGGGTCAATACAAAACCTTCTTCTAACGAAAACCTCCTCTCCCCATTTTGGGGCTGTGTTCATTGCTCTTTATACTCCAAAGACTTTTCACACAATTAGGAAGTGTGAGTATTAGCAAGTCTGCTAATATTCAGTGCCTTTCCCAGCACATGTGGTCCTTGTGCCTACACAAACCAACCATGTCTCGGCTGCCTGGTCCTTACCTTTGCCGTATGGATCTCATCACCTGGTGAGCCCCCTCGCCCTGGTACAGCCACGTGTGCTGGCTGTTGCGCACCAAGTCACTCATCTTCACTTTCTGGCTTCCCATGTACTTGTGGAAATCACGGATATTCAATTGTTTGAACTCCTCCAAGCTCAGCACACCTACGGGAAGAGAGGGAAAGCTGGTGATTCTCCTGCAGGCAACAGTTCCTGGTGTCCTGTACTCAGAGAAGCCACCAGCTGAGGGCACTGCAGAAATTGCCTTCCTCGAACCAAGCCCATTCGCTCTGGGGATCAGGTCCCCGAGACCACAGCACCCAACACGCTGCACTGGGCTGCCCAGCAGCCAGCACACTTCATGGGCTGCAAGCAGAGCTCGCCCAGGCAGCAAACCCAGTGCTGCTGTAGTGCCAGCTCTGCTCCCTTGGACAAACAGCACCCAGCCACCACGGTCAGCCTGGGACAGCTCCTTGGGTGCCGTGACCAAATTATTCCGTGTTATTAGTTCTAGTGTCTCCCTGTCCCCAATTCCCCTTACTCCACGCTGTCTTGATGACGCAGTGCCACATCCAGGTTGTGACCTGGTCTCTCGGTGTCACGTACCCATCTAACAACAGAGGGAAGCGTCACTCTGGAAGTAAGGTCCTGCCAAGAGCACTTTAACAGGACCTTTCATTTGTTAATGTCCGAAATGGTGGAAAAGCCACCGAGGACTCAGTCATACGCTCCTACCCCTGCCAAGAATGCCACTGGTGCCCTCCGGATATTTAGGCATTCACATGGGTATTGCTTCAACTCCAAAGCAGCTCCTCCTGGGCAGCTCTCAATGCCAGGTCACTGGAAGACAGTGTGCAGAGCCTGTGTGTTCACTTAATTTGATTAGGAAATGGAGAGTTGCTTAATTGAGGCCGCTCTAATTAGAGCAGCAGAGGTTAGAATGCACGTCTGGACCAGCGGGAGCCCTGGGAGACCGGGGGCAGGAGGAGAAGTGGCCTCATGGAATACAAGAGTTTGCAGTGGCAAAGAAGGGGGTCAGCACCAAAGGCTGACCTACAAGACCACCTCCACTTATTCCACCCTACCCTGTCCATGATGCAGGATTCCCAGCCTGCTGCAGAAGTCTCCAAGAAAACAGGGTGGAAGTGGAAGGTGGCACCTTAACACCTCAGCCAAGGTAACAAGAGCTACATAGTCAAAGCCAAAGCAGCGTCTCAGACCACAGGAGCAGCAGCACACTCTGAAGGTCTTGTTATAACAGGGCATGAACCAAGGCAGGTCTGAGAGGTGAGAGGGAGCACAGAGCTGTGTTCTGGTCCTGCTTCTGCAAGATCCAAGCCCAGGAAGTAGAACTAGTTTGCTGTTAGACTGGTGATGAAGAGGTTTACACTGATTTTACTTTTCTGCCAAGGTCTCTAAAGCAGCCTTATTTTCCTTTGAAGAACACAGGTAGAGAAACAGGCCTGGGCAGGGACACGGCTCTTGCTCTGCCCCACATGGCTGTGCAAGGTGTCCACCGTGCTGAGGGTGAAGGGATTCCCGTGGAGCTACTCTTACCATTCCCATCAGGATCAGCCTTGACCGCAGTGTACATCTCCCGGATGTTTTCGGGGGTCATCCACCTGCCGTTCCCAAGCCGGGTGTGGGTCAACACCTGAAATTCAGAAATGGATCAACAGCAGGAACTGGTTTCTTGTACTACCAAACCCTACAAATGCCCTGCTTGAGGCCTGGCGGGCTCTGCTCTGCAGCCAGGTGTCAGCACGTCTCTGCAGAAAGAAGACTGCACTAAGAACCATCTGGCAGCCACACACAGCATGTGGCTGATGAGTGCTGTTAGTTCCAGTTTAGGTCATGGCAAATGACTGCTGGGACTTGGTTAACCAGTCCTGAAGTGGAGGGGGCACAGCTCTTTCTCTGGAAGGGAAAGTAAAACCCACAGCACCAGGAACGTTCTACCCAGCATATTAAAAACACACGTCTCCTGCCAAGGACCACCTCTGCCTCCCAATAGCAGCACAACTGCTGTACACCTCCCCGGAAACTCCCATGCTGGAGGCCAGCACTAATCTTGAGACACCGAATTAAGCAAGTACTGACTGGAAGTCAGTAAGTACATACTGGGGTCTGGCCCTACCCAAGCACAGGGTAATGAAGAGACCTATCTGAGAAGGTGCCCCAGCAAACCTCCCCAGCTCTGTCCCACACTTTACCTCTTTGAGCTGCAGCTGCCCATCCTGGTTGTGGTCCAGCAGATTGAAAATGTCCATCTGGCTGATTTCTATCATTTCCATGGCTTCCTCATAGTCATCTGTTGGTAGGATCTGGCTCTTCTGCAGCCCCTTCAGCTGGGCCAGATGGACGATGAGCTTGCACTCCTCCTCTGTCAGGAAGTCAGGGATTTCTGCAGCAGAAGCATGAGCAGCAACAGAGACTGAGGAACTGCTATAGTGGGACCCCAAACCAATGGCAGGGCACTCAGAAGAAGGGAAATAAATTGGGGAGAATTTAGGAACTGCCTAAGTTTGGGACACTCAAACACATCCAAGCACACACCACACACCTGAGCTGCTGGGGGTGGGTATTTTTACAGCAGCAGTTCCTAAATGTTTGGATGCAGAGGTCAAGCCCTTAAATGCTCTCACAGACACCAAAATGGACAAAGGAGTGAACAAACACCTGCATATCACCACATATTATCACTTCAAAGGTGACATGTGGATCACAGTCTGGGAACTGCTGCTCTGCAGGAAGGGAGGCGAGAAAAGCTTTGTGGTGGGCAGTGGTGACTGCAGGGTTTCAGGCTTCCCTGGCCTCACGTGGAGAGGCCACCGCTGTGAACCTGGCACAATGAAACCCGAACAGCATGAAGAAAACTTCCAAACTTATTCCCATTCATTCCCTTGCTCCCCCACTAAGAAGGGTCTTTTAAATGTACTATTAAAGGAGAAGACACTGCACATGGTGGATGCCACATTCCATACTGAGATGCTACCTTAGTGTCATCAGCTTTTCTTTGCAGCACGACACCAGCAGCAATCAGGCAATAGCAGGATCCCAGGCAGATTTAAATGCAGATACACAAATGACTATGAGGCGAAGAGATTTCTCACTGCACAGTGCACAGGGCACTTGCAAAGTGCTGGTGAGGTCCTGTTCCACAGCACAGTTACACTGTGGTCCAGCAGGTTGAGAAGATCCCTCTGGCTGATGTCTGTCAGTGCTATGTCAATTGTGTTTTGAAGAGGGAAAGAAAAACCACCAAAGCAGGACAGGTTTAAGTGCTCGTAGGCCCAAGGTCCTGCTCTCCAAATTGCAGCTCCCTAGAGCTCCTGCGGGTACATGCTATGGACATACTACATCTCAACTGCAGCAACCCTCAAAGGGTGGAAAACAATAGTTAGTTACTTCCATGACCTGAAATCAATCCTATCAGCTCAAACTGTCAGTGAGCAGTCGGCTTCTTGCTACGTACAGACCAGAACTAGCCCTGTGGAAAATGAGCTGTTCCTGGGAAAGCCCAGCAACACGATGCAGCCACCTGTATCCCTGACACCCTCGGAGGAAGCAATTTCCGCCACTGGCAGCGCATCCCAGAGGATGCTTCAGACCCAGAGCTTCCACTGACCGCTCTGAACCTCGTGGCACAGCACCAGGTCCAGAATGAACTGTGCTGGCAAGCGACACTCCCAGTATTTCCAGTTCCCCAAACTGGGCTATAATAATGACAGCTCCTGGAATCTTAATTACGTGCTGGAGGAAGGACAATCCCGCTCTCCAACGGCATTTCTGAATGAGGGAACAACTCTGTTAAGCGGAAGGCGTGCTCTGTCATGCAGGCTGTGGGATGAGGGGGGGTCCAGGCAGGTGTTGCCAATCCCATCTGCAAACAACCTGACTCCACAGCTGCAAATTAGTTCCTCTCTACCCTCAGCTCTCCCAAACAGTTAACTTCTGGCTGTGAGACCATCCTATCTCCCTGCCTGCTCAACAATAGATCCAGCTAAACAAATGCCTCCTAATTGACTTTGAGCTTTTACAAAAAACAAAAGAGGAAAACATTGGGCATTATGAAATAATGACTAATCCTGGAGCTAGAGAAAGGAGAAGGGCTGGAGCACTGGTGTCAAACAGAGATTCAATCTTGGCGGAAAGAGCCCCAGGACACATGGGCCAAATCATTCATCCCTCCCCGACTGCCCTCATTTCCACACCTGCTGATCTAAGCCAAACCCCTGCTAAAATCCGAACAATCAGGGCCGCTGGCAAATGAAAACTGAAGCATTGTCTTCCCCATGAGGGCTCTGAAAGGGCCGCACTTAATGAGGATAGATTGACAGAGAGGTGGCTCCTAGACTATAAAAGGCATCTCACAGTCGGAGGCAGCTCAGTCCAGGGTGCGCTGCCTGTCCTCCTGCTCCAAGCATGGTCACAGCCCACCACAGGCACCCCTCGAGGTTGGGTGGCCCATGGCTGCTGGGTGTCCTGGTATACCTGCTGCTCTGGGGCTCTCCAGGGGCCTGGGCGAGCTACCTGAGGAGATCCTCCAGCTGCACACCCATCCCGCCCCGCATGGCCTTGTGCTACGACATCGGCTACTCCGAGATGAGGATTCCCAACCTGCTGGAGCACGAGACCATGTCAGAAGTGATCCAGCAGTCCTCCAGCTGGCTGCCCTTGCTGGCTAGGGAGTGCCACCCAGACGCTAGAATCTTCCTCTGCTCCCTCTTTGCACCAATCTGCTTGGACAGGTAAGATGTTTTTACAAGTTATTTCTGCTGTAGTAAGTAACAATCCCCAAGAGCACAACTGTGCAGTATGACCAGTGCTGCCCCTCTTAGCAAGGGGCAATTGGATTTCCTAGCATGGAGCATCCCTCTGAAAGTGAAACATGAACATTCCGCCTCTCAGGAGCAGGAATATTATGTTCCCTGCTGCGGGTTTTCCTGCTCTCCCACCCCAGGCACTGCAGCCATCTCCCCCAGCCACCTCTCTCACACACCACAGTAGCTGCTGGTACCCACCAGCACAGCCCTGGGCAGCAGCAAACCCCTCAGCCTGCTGCCAGAAGGAGCCCAGAGGTGCTGCAATCCCCATCCCCTCCCCAGGCTCATCTACCCCTGCCGCAGCCTGTGCGAAGCCGTCAAGAGAAGCTGCGCTCCCGTCATGGCTTGTTATGGGTACCCCTGGCCCGAAATCCTCAACTGCAACAAGTTCCCTGCTGATCACGAGCTGTGCATCGCAGCAGTGTCCACGGATGAAAACTCCTCCAGCAGGAGAAGTAAGTTTGGTTCTTTTCTCCTATGTTTTCCCGTAGGCAACAGTGAAAGCTCAGAGGATCAGCCTGTGCCTTGTTTCTATTCCCAGTATTTCTGGGTTTAAGCTCTGTTTCAAGAAGTTATAAATTCCAGTTTTGTTCTCTGTGGGAGCGCCACTGTGTCTAGAAAATTAGTGTAGCATTGACTGCAGCTTGTTCCCCTCTCTGCTGTATTCATTAGCTCCCTGGGTGCCATCAGACCGCGCAGGGTTTGGGGCAAGGGGAAGGAATTGCTGTCAAAAGCCTAACGCCCAGGCACAGCGTGAGAGCTCATGGCATGCAGGCTCCAGGCGGTGAGATGTGCTTCCAGCAGAGCTCTGGAGCTGCACTCCTCATCTTTCAGTGTGTCCAGGGTTTAAAAACATGCAAAAAAGGAGAAATGTTTTGCAAGCCTTGTCTTTAAACATTAGGAAACACCACTAAGGGGCATGAGCCTCTGCAGACATGAGTTACACCAGAAAAAGGAATCTTTAAGACTGAAAGACTGAATTAAACACGCACATACTGGTGAATACTGGGGGAGATCCAAGAGCAGTTAAGGGAGGACAGATGCCTCATTTCAGCATCACTGGATGGAGTCAGGCCATACCAGTGGTTTTACTGTTTCACCCACACTTGGAGATCTTCACCAAGCATTTTCACTGCTGCTTTAACATGCAGCAACACACACAAGCCTAAACAAAGCACGACAAACAGCATCTGCCCCAGCCACAGAAAGGAGAACTTGACATTTCCCACCCTGGCAATCTGAGATGTCCCTGCAGGGACTGGGTAGCTCAGGAGGAAGCACCACTCTACAAGCCACCGCTTGCAGATCTCAAAACATCATTATGCCTTTTCCAGCGATGCTTGACAAGGGTGTTCTAACCAGATTTCTGTTGCAGCAGTACCCCGAGCCAGCTGCAAGGACTGTGAGCTTGAGGAAGCCAGCACTGCCAGGGAGATCCTGGAAAACCTCTGTGCCAACGATTTTGGTGAGTACCCCCCCGCCTTCCTTTCAGTTGCTGCCATTCTCTCCAGCAGCCAGGTAGCGGCCTGGATAATAAATGGCTGCAGCTTTTACAGCAGACCCCAAGGATTTTAGGTATTGAGCGTTCCCCAGGGAAATGGTGGAATCACCAATCCTAGAAGTATTAAAAGATGTGTAGATTTGGCACTGAGGGACATGGCTTAGTGGCGGACTTGGCAGTGCCGAGTTTACAGTTTGACTTGATGATCTTAAAGGTCTTTTCCAACCTGAATGATTCTGTGATTCTAAAAACGATGTTCAGCAATGGAAACTAACCTCAAATGAGAGCTTTTATAAGCTCACTGCAATTACAAAGGATGGATGTGTCACCACCACATTACAGGAACAGCAAGAAAGCCTTGCGCTGCTGTGTGATTAAGTAGTTAAGAGCTATATGGCAAGTAAATAGAACTAACAGCTCTTTTTCCAACCCCTGTAGCAGTGAAAATCCGAATCCTGAGGAAGAACGCCACCACCACCATCTCAGACTTCGACCTGGACCCCTCCAGAGTGGAGGTCCTGAAGCATGGCCCACTCCTCAGAACCGAAGTCCCCGGCAGGCTCCAGCAGTGGCTAGACATAGATGCGACCTGTGTCCACAACATCATGAGAGGCACACACACAGGGGTCTTCGTTGTAAGCGGTGAAGTACAGAGTGACAAAGTGGTGGTGAACAAGGCCTACGCCTGGCAGAAGAAGAACAGGAACCTGCACCAGGCGGTGAGGAGGTGGAAGCATCACCGCTGCCCTGACCAGGCTGGCCGGAAGGTCTGAAAGGTCTCAATTCCAACAATAAGAAACTGCTCCCTTCCCTATGGCTAGAAAACTCCTTTCCCTGGAAGCTGGTGTTTTGGAGATGTACAGTCAATACTTTTAGGTGGTTCAAAGCAGTCATAGTCCACAGATAAGGCCTCACTACACATCTACAGATCCCTGTTTTACTGAACTTGAGTGTGCAGGTTTAACATGCTCCTCACACAAGGCTCTGCAGATTCAGGACTTGCAGTGAATGGCTTTGAGTAGGATCCAAGGTCACAACATAACCAAACTGAATTCTGCAGGCGAGAGACCTCTGGTGCCAGTTCCTCCTAGTGCTTGTCATCAAAGTCGATGATAGCCATTTCAGCTTCATTATTTGAACCTGAGCCACTGATGCTGCCCAAGTGCCTGCTTGGTTTCTGTCCAGAGAGATTACACAGAAGTCCCCCGACTGCTAGTGATGCTGCTTGTGTAATGGAAAAAAATACTTTACTCTTGAACAGACTGACATAAATTAAGGGGGAGAGGAACCCTGCAATGCCTGTCCCTTAGAGAATTAATACTAAACTCAGGCTGTTTCTTCAGCTTGCTGCGCTGAGAGTTGGTGAGCATCCTCACAGGTAAAAGAAACAGCTGTTCTCAAGCAGGAAAGACAGAGAGCAAAGATAGCTGAGGGCTTCTGCGTAACAGGGAAAACCATTTTTTAACATCAGAAATTCAGTTTGGATCCCCAGTAACTGGGATATCGGGATCTCACAAGAGCCTTGAGAAAGAGCGGAGCGGGAGTGAGACATCAGCCATTGAAACCTCTGCTTTCATGGGCAAATACTTGGGAATTGGAGGTGAGCCCCAACCCCTGCACAACAGCAGCTACTTGTAGTTGTGATAAGGGAAGGGGGGAGAAACATTACACAGCTGTCTGGCCTTCCTCCTGCATGCAAAGAAGACAGAAAAGGCAGAAAACCTCAGTTTCACCAAGTTCTCTGCAGCTCACTCTAACCCAGGTAAGTAGGGACTGTAATTCCCTGCACTCCAGACCACAGAGCAGAAAACAGCAAATCCCCAAACAAGAAAACAAGTCGGATTTCTACTAACAAAAATAAACTGGGAAGTTTTCTACACTGGATTAAACTTGGGACTGAAATAAAGGGGAAACCAGCTTTTCTGTGTGGTTCACACCGCCTGCAGTCTTGGTTGTGGGCAGCCACCCGGTTTGATGCAGACACATTGCCTCCCTGCGCTCGTAAAGCACACCACCAACCCGTGATGTGATGATCTCTTCAGCTTCAGTGTGGGCTGAGATGAGCCCTCAAACACTCACACTGAAATTCAGCTGCACCCTGACATTTGTGCAGCAATTACTTCTATTCCATGAGGATCTGAAGAAAAACACAGCCACATTTCCTAGGTTTCATTCCTCCCCGCTGCCTTGTCTTGCAAACTGCCACCCAATCCACAGAATCCAGGTGGTCCTGGCAATGGCAGCATCTTCTGAACTACGTTTGGCAAACACACCAGAACACATAAAAGCTCTGAAGGTTGAGAAGGCTTTGTCTGATATTTGTTTTCCATTAATAGGATTAATTGATCACTAATGTTTCCTAACTAAAAAGTGCACAGATGGTCTGACTTACAAGCTTTTGAAATGATGTCTCGTAGCCAGAGGCAGGGGGAAAAATAGGGCAGGGACTTTTCCACAGCTCCATGAAATACACTTGGGTTCAGTGCAGATGACTTACATTTAAAAGAGAAACCACAAGTTCCCCTATGGTGCTGGTGCCATACTCCAAAGCAGAGAGCTCACATTAAGCCATTAATGAGCCCTCCATTGCTTTAGTCCCACTACGGCCCAAAGCAAAGATCACACACCAGCCACTCACTTCCTTAAATAGGCTCTCACATACCACAACACTTTGCGTTAAGTAAAATGCAAGAGTCCTTGTTTGCTAGTGACTTCTGGGTTTAACACAAGTGAGTTAAATACACACTTCCACTAATTTAAACAACAGAGATGTAATAAATCAGGGGTGTTTTTAAGCCAGATGATTTAGATCGGTTCTGTTTGCATAGATAGAGAAGCCTCTGGAAGTCTTTTAAAGTCAGAGCTGGCTCCTGGCAGGTTCATCCAGGAGATAAGAGCTGTCTTGCAGCTTGAAGTTTCTAAATAGGGGCCTCCTTATCGGAGCACAAAGGAGAACAGACTCCATGGGACAATGTCTGTCAGACATCATCCTCAGGGAGCAAAGCTTCCCTTGGAACCGATGGAGGTGCTGGAGTGACAAGTTAAAAGTTGTGGGATTACTGCTGCCAGGACCAACCTGCCTTTGAGCAACTTCGGCTCCTTCCTCACAGGCCAGGATCAACTCTTTTACTTAACTGGTACCAGTAGGGCAGCGAAGGTGGAAACAAGAGTTTTCCCAAGTGAAAACCAGAGTGATTGCCCCAGATCATGGTTCTGATGATGGCACTGGGTTTGTGATCGCTGCGGGGTGTCAGCGCCAGGCTGGTGTGGCTGGTTACTGAGGGTCAGACAGAAATCCACTCCGAAATTTGCTAACCACAAGTACCACGTATGTTGAGATGACAAAAGAACTCTGTGTATTTCTTCCAGATACTTATTGCATTAAAGGAGTTTAATAAGAAATCTATCTGATTTATGGCCAGGCTTCCAGTGTCTATGATCCATTTGCAATTAGAAACTCTTTATATATTATTGAGAAAACATCTAAAAGACCCTCGTTGCTGTCTTTCAGACAACAGGTTTTCTCTGATGTTACAGTAGCAGGAATTTTGTGATTATCTGTCCCCAAAAAAATCAATTTGTTTATTCTCAGTGGATTTCCAGAACTCAAGAGTTCAATTAACGACACTTTACCAGCCATCACAGAAAGATAAAGAAGGTTTTAAATCATCTGGAAGATGGATGTTGTGTGGCTGCTTGTCAGAGCAGCTAGAAATAAAGGTAAATCTGGAACAAGATGCAAAATGGTGGCAGACATTAAATCCGTCAATTCCCCTGTCAGTCATTTGCTTAGCACTGAAGCACCAACACTAAATTGCTTTATCACTATTTATTACCAAAACTTTGGGGATATCCTGCCCCTTCCTAATACTGAGCAGCTTCTTCGAGGTCCTCTTCAGCGATCTGCTGCCTGTTCATGGAATTTTAAAGGGAATCTGGAAAACCTGGAAAGGTTTATCTTCCAAATCATTCTAAGTGGGCCACCCAGAACAAGTCCCCCCTGCCAATACGGTAACAAAATGCCTTGAACAGAATCACACCCGTTATAAGGCAGCACCGAGGAGAAGCAAACACTGGAGAAGTCGTTTCCCCCGGGTGGGTATAAGGCAGCGGGAGGGGGTGAGACAGGAACCCCCCATCCCTG
>NW_009925475.1:0-5117 GCF_000696875.1 Nestor notabilis | reverse complement strand
CTCTCGCCCGCCGCCGCGCATGCGCTGCTGGGCTGTGTGTGGCGGAGGCTGCGGGGCGGGAGCGGAGCGCTAGGGTTGAGAAGAGAGGCGTCGGGGACTTTGGGGGCGCTCCGCGCCCTCCACCGTATGCCGTAGGGGTCACGGCACAGAAACACAGCACTTAGGGGATTAAAGCTACAGCCCCGTCTGTTTTCAATGTATTGTTTGTTTTGTAGTATTTTATTTAGCTTAGAACAAGCAGTCCCCTCCCAACGCTGTTGCCTACAGCGGAGGTGCCCGTGAGCCGTGCAGCCCCCGGCACTGCTCTCTGAAGCAGGCCCGCACCCCCTCCTGATGGCAGCAGGTGCTCACCTCTGCCTTTGCCTAGCAGAACGAGGCGCCTAGCCGGTCCACAGCCCCGCAGAGCCAGCCTTAGTTCCACGAGGCCATTGCTCTCACCTTAGCGCAGCTGGCAGCTCTCAGGAGCAGCAGAGCCCTCCTTACTCTTGTGCAGGCACACGGTGCACGCTGTGTGTGCCAGTGGGGAGAACAAACCGATAGCAACAGTGTAGCAAAACCGTTATATTCTTATGCACTTACGCTGAGGTGTATGTGGCTTCCAAGGAAGAAATGAGGTAAGAAATGTCTTTATAGCTAAGATAAGATACCTAAGATAATATTTACTAAACAGATCCAAAATCTCAAGAATGGTTTTTTATTGCTTGAAATGACCCACTGCAGTTCTTTTATGAGCCAGTACACAGTCATGCAGTCTGGAAAAAGGATACCTTACTAATATTGATGAGAGATAAACTATCTCAATGCACATTCCAAACAGCCAGATGAAAAAAATTCTGGCTCATCAATACAAAACCACTTTGATCTTTTTATTACAGACTCCTGAAAAGCAAAACAAGATTCTATTTTTGTTTCAGGACACTACCCAAATTACCTTTATAGTATGGATCTAATTCTTTCCTTGAGTACAACCAAGACAAGAAGCATGCTGGGAATTCCTGTTTACACATTATTTCTAATACTTACCTTTCCTCCCCTCTTCCAAGAGATTAATTTTTTGACAAGTCCTTTACAAACAGGAGCCTGAATGGGGTGCTGTTGAGTCCTTTGAGGTTTGCTCTTTTGAAATGCAAATTTGTGTTTCAGACCTGGCCTGTGTAACTTACTTATTTTTGGTGGAATTTACTCAAACCACGGTTATTTTATGGAGTCCGTAGGAGTCCAGAGAATATGTAACAGAAGTTAAAATGCAAATAAAGTTTAGATGATAGTAATGAAAACAAGGTTAACTCAAAAAGAACACAATACCACTGAACTTAAAAAGACTACTGCATACTCCAACTACAATTTAAAGGACAGCTGTAGAAATCTATTGCTGGAAGACAATACAGGCAAAATTTAGTATCACATTAAACTTTAATATTTCAATCTCTTAAAACACAGATAACAGTGTGCATTTGTACACAAATGAATTTACAGAGCAAGGTTATCAGAAAGATTAAACTGCATCATGAAGTTACTGTATCTTCAGCAGACTTCATCGGGCATCAAAAACCACCACTGGAATAGTGCAGTTAAAGAAAAAAATGTATTGTGGTTGAAAAAAGATGCGGAGGGGAAGAGACACTGTCTAAATCTAAAGTCACAACTAACTATATAAAAGCATTTCAAAACTCGCTCTTTAATTAACTCCACAGCATCTTTCTTTCCTTAAAAAGCTGAATAATATCAACAATTCATAGTATGTCACCCAGCAGACTATCATAGCTTATTATATTTTGCATAGAAAATATGAAAAAGAGACAGTGCCAGGAAAATGTACAATGTGCCCAATCACACTGCAAAGGTTTCCCTATAGTACTTTGCTCTACTATACTTATTTCTGGCCTTGAAAGATTCTTATATCATTACTCAAATCTTCCATTCTGTTTCCCTTATATAGCTTGTCTTCACCCACACCTTCCCAAATACTGTCAAGTGCATGTGTAAAAGGATACATCTTTTTGTCCTTTTCTTGTACATTATTCTGTAGCCACATTCTCTGCATCTGATGGGATCTCTTGCCTTTATTTCATTTTCTGTATGACATTCTGATGTGATGGAGAAAGATAAAGGGTGTGGGTAAACAAAACCAACATTGTTAATGCACAGATAACTTTCAAAAGTCGTAACAGTCAAATTCCTATTTGTGGCAAACAAACGTAACAGAAGACAACTGTAGTGAATTTGTAGCAACAGCTGAATGGTATGAAGATACTGTGCAAAAAATTAACAATCTTCAATTATATTAAGATCAAAGAGGATCTTGCTAAAAATCACCAGATTATTACTGTACAGAATATATTCTGCTCTTGATACAACTAGACCGCCTACTAATGAAATCTTCAGCTCATTCTCCCAAACCCCCAAATTTGGAGAATTAAGTTTATTTTCTTAAAAGATAAAATATTTCAGATAGTCCCAAAGTGATGTCTCAAAATCACCAATTCTTAAGTTGTTGTCTTATGTATAGATAAGAGAGAATTTGACTACTGCACTTCACAAAAAGCTGAGTAACCATTTAGCATTTTCAAAAAACTCTGAGATGCACTAAATAGAAGTCCAGTATCTGCACCACAAGCAGACCCTTGGAGAAAGCATCCTCTGGAGATAGAGGACCTCCACAGAGTAACCTCCACAAGCTCTCATGAATTACTTCCACATCACTATCCAAATATACCCCATGTATGTGGTACCATCAGTGTGTAATGCTTTAAAGAATACTAGGATCCACACTACAACTTACAACTGTTTATATTTATGTACTCTTCAGTATGATTATGCAGTCTTCATTATTAAAACACCAAATCTCCAGTAACAAGTAAAAAATTCACTGATGTCTTTTCTTTACCTCCACAAATGTAAATCATTGGCTGCTGCTTTGGAGGCTGAACATCCTTCTGTGAATCCATGCTCTAAACAAAACACACATGCACATCAAGTATTTTTTTTAAGTACTTTTTCAAGGCATACATAACATTTCAATATGTCAATCTAAAGCTCAGCTTCTCAAAACCAAAGTAACATCAGGTTTCTCAGAGCTTTATCAATCTGGTATAGAAAACCTCCAAAGATCATATAATCATACAATATTTTGGTTGTAATGGACCTTCAAAGGTCATCCAGTCCAACCCCCCTGCAATAAGCAAGGGATATCTCCAGTTAGATCAAGTTGCCCAGAACCACATCCAGCCTGGCTTTGAATGTCTCTAGGGATGGTGCATACACCACCCCTCTGGGCAACCTGTGCCAGTGTTTTACCACCCTCATTGTAAGAATTTTTCTTCACATCCAGCCTGAATCTCCCCTCTTTTAGTTTAAAACCATTACCCCTCATCCTATTGCAACAGGCCCTGCTAAAATGTCTCTTTTCATCTTTTTTATAGGCCTCTTTTAAGTACTAAAAGGCTGCAACAAGGTCTTGACAGTCTTCTCCAGGCTGAACAAGCACAACTCTTTCAGCCTTTCCGCATAGCGGAGGTGCTCCATCCCCCTAATGACTTCTGTGGCCTCGTATGGACCCTCTCCAACAGGTCCATGTCCTTCGTGTACTGAGGACCCCAGAGTAGACAGCACAACATTTTCTATTTAACAGGATTTTAAACATTAAAGCCCAATTAATAGTATTTTGTTTCCTACCTCCTGCCAATGCCCTACTGGAAACATAAAAAGAAATTATGTCTTGTGTATCACTATTATCAACGGTGCTATCATAAAACAAGATAAGCCTTGTTGTATTTTTCCCTCTCTGATACAACACTAGCTAACCTAATCTACCTTTTCACTGATCTAAGGAACTATAAATCCTGGGAACAGACTGTAGGTAGAAGAGTAAGAGAAATAAAAAAAAAAAGGGGGGGGGGAGGGGCAAAGACAAGAAATTCCACCCTCAGAATCCTAACATAGGTGTGCATGATTACCAAACTGATCAAAAATTTAGTAACTCAGTGCTGCTCTTCAAACACTTCTTCATGCCCTATGACATTTTGGATTGTTTGGATTTATTTAAAGACAAGCATTCCTTCACAGTATCAGACTAAATAGTTACATATCCTCCACAAACATGCTACCGAGCTTTAAGTAATCCTATTCTAACACATAAATATGGCTGCAACCATAAGGTTGCTACTGTAACCACTACAGAGATAATCAACACTTGTTTCCACACAATTCAAGTGTAGATTAGGATGTATCTCCTTGTACATGTTTTTATAATCTTCTGAGGTAGCCATTTTCTATGTCACTGTTCTGCCTGACAGAGGAGATGAAGATTCCTAACCGTTATGCCGGTGAATAGCATTCATGATGCTTCCTTATAAGCATGATTCTTGGATGCTCCTGCTTAATATTACAGTAAAGATTATTTGCCTATATTCCCAGTTTTTCTGAGCTAGGGTCTTGAAAATAGAATGATAGGCTTGACAGAAGCAGTTCATCCTTTGTTTAAGAGTCTGATGAGCACCTAACAAACCACCTTGTTAAAACCCCATTATGCCACTCCGTTTGAGAGAATTGGAGATAATTCATTAAACTCTACAGCTTTCAAGTAATGTTTTGCTCTACCTTAACCACAGTGGCATCTTGATCCACATGTGTTATAAACTTTTTGTGTCAGTACATTATAGCAAGATATACTATAGTAATTCATTAGCACTTGAAAAGAGCATCTTCCAAGACAGAGCTGAACTATGGGAGGACCACAGCTGCAGCGGCACACTGAGTCAGTGCTGCTCATGCAGCAAAATAATACTGCTACTAAAGACAGCCATGACCTGCAGCTGTGTACTTTGCAGAGAGATGCCATGGGTTGGCCGGTCTCCACGTACCCTGCACGTACTGCCAAGCTGGCACAGCCAAAAGGCACAGCGATGCCCCCCAAGGGCCGCCCGCCATCTCCCGCAGCGTTATCACGTACCTGTGAGAGGCGAACCCGCTACTTCACGTCCTGCAGCGCCCACGGAGGAGGACGGCCAGCCGGCCTTCCTCAGCCCCAGGCACCCCGGCCCACCCCAATTCCGCACTGGGGCCTCCCCTACCCTCCCGCAGGGCTTTTACGCAGGAGGGAAGGCCGAGGCGAGGCA
>NW_009925474.1:5650-7413 GCF_000696875.1 Nestor notabilis | reverse complement strand
CATCTTCCTTCCCATCGTCCTGATGGTGCTGCTCTTCCTCATCCTTGACAAATAAGCCTCCAGGCTGGGCCATGCATGGGGAGAAGAGGAGCCCTGCTCCTGCTTTGCCCTGGGGTGGAGATGCCAGGCTGGGAGCACGCCTGTGAGCCTGGGTGCCTGGGATACCCCGCGCTGCCGGTGAGCTCAGGGTGGTTGAGGCAGCAGAGGAGCTGGAGCAGGCAACCGAGGGAGGTGATCCTGGAGCTGGGCATCGCCTGCATCCAACTGGGCACCGGGTGACACATCATTGCAGCAGTGAAGAGGTGGATGGAGCAGAAGGGCATGCCCTTGGCATGGGCTGGGAACCAGAGAGGCTCTGCGGGCAGAGCAGGGCTGTGCCCCATCGGGGCTGTGCTAGGGGCTGCGCCAGGGGCTGCACTGCCTGTGCTGGGACTGGAAATACAACTGGCATTTGTACCATGGCCATGTCCAGCTGAGTTCAGTGCTCAGTCCAGACTGAGCGTGTCCCCTCGGGGCCCTGCGGTGACACGAGGAGGGAATGGGGACAGCCAGTGGTCCCTAGCCATCCTTTGAGAAGGTGCTGCCCCCACTATGGCACCTCTGAGCCTGCTGAGTGGTGCTAGCCTGTGCTCATGCCTTGTCCTTCATGGCGATAAGAAAGCAAACACGGCTCGGTGCTGGCAGCCAGCTCCAGCAGGCACCACAGCTGCTGGGAGGCAGGAATATCACTGAGGTGAGCGGGATGTGGGCTCTGCTGCTTGCTTGCAGCTGGGGCGATGCCCAGGCCATCGTGCAGCTCCTCTGCACCTTTGTTCCTTGACACACTGCAGAGCACAGGGCTGGCAGATGCTTGTTGGGGACACTTATACCCTGAGGGGAGGAGGACAGGGATGGCTTCAGGCTTTCAGCCACCTGTGGGCTGGTGGTGGTGCCAGACTCCCAAGATCCCATTGAGGGGTCAGTCCCTGCAGTGCTGGCACCCGTCTTCGCAGCCTGGAATCTGCTGCTCCTTACTTACCACCATCAGCCCCCTCTTGGTGCCCTGCAACGCCCCACGCAGACCCTGTGCCAAATCGCCCCCTGTACTGCCCCCCTCTGTCCCTGGCTCTCCTGTGCCCTGTTCTGCTGCCCGGCCATGCCAGGGTTGTGCAACCGGCTGTGTGTCCTGGCTTTGCCCTTCTCCCCTGAAAACATGCTGCAGGCACCTCCCCAGGGCTGTGGCTGGGGGGAACCATGGGGTACCCCCCTTCTTTTTCCCCTTCCCTTTCACCTTCCCCTTCTCCTTCCTCCTGCGAAGCTGGGGAGCCAGCGACTGCTCCCCTGCCCTGCTGGAGCCCTTGTGCCCATGGGGGCAGAGGTTTGAGCCGTGGGCTTTGCCGGAGCACTTGTAGCGTCAGCTCTGCCATGTGCTGCTCCAGCAAGAGCTGAGATGCTGGAGGTAGGGACAGGGCACCCCAAACCAGGTCATGCTGGAGGCAGCTGCAGGCAGGTCCCCCCTGGCCTGTATTTATTTATACCAAGTGGAGCAGCTCCATCAGGAGAAGCACCAGCTCAGCCCTGGTTGTTGGCATTTTCAGCTCGATGGGGCTGGGGGTGCTCAGACAGCTGGGGCGGGCCTGCCACCACATGGGAGGCCTGGCTTGTGTCCTGCTTTACATATGGGGGTATTATGGGCTTTTGGGCAAACCAGGCCAGAGCTGTGCCTGCAGGGACACAATGGAGCACGATGCACCCTCCAGCACGTGGCTGCCGGGACCTCTTGG
>NW_009925474.1:1320-5583 GCF_000696875.1 Nestor notabilis | reverse complement strand
CTCTTGGGGCTGAAAGCTGGAGAAGGGCACCTGAATACCCAGGGATGAGGTCCCTGGGGGGCTGTGGTGTGGGACCAACCCCATTGGTGATGCAGAGCCTGGGGGTGCTGCCACAGTGTCCTGGGTGTACAAAGGGCTGGGGGCAGTGTCTGCTCGCAAGGACTTGCTTATATTTAGTGTGCAGAGGTAGTGGTGAGCGGCACCAGCACCATGAGCAGCACCAGCACCATGAGCTGTACCAGCACCATGAGCTGCAGCTCACAACAGATGCCCAGAGCCACGGGAGGCTGCAGCAGGGCTCTGACTGAAGGGCACATCCCCTGGCACAGCACCTCCAGAGTCCCACACATACACCCTCTGGTCCCTCACAGTTCCCTTGTACCCCCACTGAACTCCATGACCCCCCCAGTAGCCATATGCTCACTGTGCACACCCGGATGCAGCCCCCAGCACCCTCCTGCAGCCCCTGCATCCCGGCCTCACCACACACAGCCCTGTGCAGCCCTCATCCCTCTCCTCACCAGTCCCCCCAGCTCTCCTTTTCTGCCCCTCAATTGCTCCATTTCAGCGTGGACCCCTCTCGCCCCCAGCATGGACTCCAGCACAGCCCCCGAGATCCACCCCATCTGCCCCATTCCCCCTTGCAGCCCTCCCCTGTCACCCCACACAAGCCCCTAACACACCATCACAGCCCAAATGCTTCACCACGTCTCCCAGGTGCTGGCACAGGAGGGTGGTGTGGTGTTCCCAGTTGATGTGGTGTCCCTCGACTGGTGACATCGGTCCCCATCCCCGCAGGGTCCTGTCCACTCAGGCCTCTTTGGGGCTGTATCTCTCTCCTGGCTTCTCCTGCTGGAGCCCTGTGTGTCTGCAACCCAGGTGACCAGCCATGCCCAGTTGGCAGCAGTACAGCCAGCCCCTGGCATGCACCGAGTGTGCCCAGTCTCAGCCACTCGTGTAGGCAAGGGTTGGGGGTCAAAGTATGGGGTGTCAGGGGTCCATTCAGCTCTGGTCAGAGGCATTCCCACCTGAACCAGTAGCAGCATCTCCCCCATTGAGCCCTCACGCTGGGGCCACACCAGCGCTGTCCCCATCCTGCACCCATGAGAGTGAGTCCAGAGGGATGACATGGAAGTGGTGGGACACTGGGAGTAATTTCTGCACCAGAATCCAGCCTGGAACGTGGAGCCAGGAGTGAGCACAGTGGGTGCTGGTTCACTCCACAGCCCCTCCCCAGCCGCGGGGACAGCGCTGCCCTGGGGACCTGTCACAGCTTCTTCAGCTCCATGCCACGATCCATCATCTCAGCGTGTGGTTGCACCTTGTTGTGAAAGGCCGGCACTGGCAGAGGCCGTTGCAGCAGCTTCCTCAAACGGGAGTTTTGGGTGCGTGACCGCCCTGTGCCGAGGTTTTGAGGCTGCCTGTCCCCAAGGAGGGCACAGCCCTGGTGCTTGGCCACCTCCTTCCAGCCTGGCATGGTGCTAACACAGCACAGCACAGCCTGCACTGGGGCCAAGCATCCCCTATCTCTGCGTCAAGAGGTCCTGCTGTGCAGCCTCCCACAGGGCAGAGGGGCAGGATAGGGACTGGGGGGGCTGGAAGTGTGGAGACCAGCCTCGGGAGCCAGTCTAGGGGAGAGCTGCTGGGAAACATCATCCCTGCACATATGCCAAAGGCTGACCCCAAACCAGCAGAGACCTGCCTGCTCCTGGCACTTCCCATATCTAAAATGGGGGTGTTTGGGAAGAGTCATTCCCAGGAGGCATTTTAACCCCCCACATCCCCTCTCCCATTATGGACCAATCTGGACACTGGGAGAGCCCAGAGCTTCATCCCAGCCTGGCAGTGTTCAAGGCCAGCTTGGACACAGGGGCTTGGAGCAACCTGCTCTAGTGGAAGGTGTCCCTGCCCGTGGCAGGGGGTTGGGACTGGGTGAGCTTTAAGGTCCCTCCCAACACAAACCAGTCTGGGATTCTGTGCTTCTGTGATTAGATTTTACAAGCAGCTCATCTGGGAACATCTGGGAGCATCTTTGCTCACACGTGGCCAAACCTACTCCTGCAGTTGCCGTGGGAGTGCTTCAGGGCTTGCAATGCTGGAGTGATTTTGACAGACTTTTAGTTCACCTCAGCCACGATGCAAGCGCAGGCACCATGTCCTGTCCCTGTCCCCCCTGAGCACACCCAGGCCCCTCTGCCAGCAAGTGCTCATTTGAGGTTAATAGGACTGGAGAAATGGGCTGTCACCCAGCACCAACTCCTGAAAGGCCCCATTTTTTTCCTTAATTGAAACTCAGAATCAAATTAGCAGTTTTAAATTCACTCTGTGCCCAAGAGGTACCACGAGGGGGGAGGACACACTGTACCCTTCATCTTATGTAATAAAAAGGGTAAATTCCTGCTTTGAGGGCAAAACTGCTGCCACCTCTGCCCTGGCTGACCCACTGCTGTGGTGTCTTTAGGGCCCTGCAGATGGAGATGCGCATCCTGGAGACAGGATCAGCCTTTGGGGTGATGGAGACCTGCATCTTGGATTTGGGGCTGCCCCAGCTTCCCCAGCAGCCACATCATGGGGCTAACTGTGAGGAAGCTGTGACCATCGGGAGCCCCTGGCTCTGTGGCCAGGGCTGTATGTGCCCTCATATCCATGGAAGATGGTGGGGATGTGGGCACAGGCCTGAGGAGCAAGGTCACGGCCACAACGTGCTCAGGACCAGGGGTGGCATCAGCTGCATTATCGATGCTGTAACTCAGCACCCATGGATTGGGATGTGGGTTTGTTTTCCAAGCATAAAATCCCCCGTAGGGGGGGAACCAGCAGTCAAAGACAAGGGGTCTGCAGCCACCAGCACCCCAGGGATGAGGCTGCCCCTTGGGGATCAGCTGTGAGCTGGGACATGCTAGTGCTTTGGCAGTGGCTGCACCACAGTGGAATTCGGGGCCAGCACCGGGTGGAGGGGCTGTGCCTGCACTGAAAGCCTCAGTGTGCGCACACACGCACCCTCCGCAGTGCACAAACATATACATGCATGTGCACACGCCAGCCTGTGTGCACAGCTCACACTCCATGGTGCACCCAGAGCATCTTCCTGGCTGTTTCTGCACCTGTCTCTCCCAGCAGGACAGCTTCTGTCACCAGGGGCCATTCAGTGCAGATAGTGGGTGCTCATCCTGATGCCATGTGCCGATGCTGCTGGGTGGGGTGCATGCCAGGCCCCATGGGGAGTCCCTGTGAGCCGCTCGGGATGGAGTGGCAGCGCTGCCCGTGTCCCTGTCCAGCTCCCTTCACCACTCGGGCCAGGATGGCAAATCCTTCCTACCATCACTCATGGAGGAATGGGTCATCGAGTATTTAAGAGCCCTTGGTGTGGTGGGGGTCCACTTGACAAGGTGGGCAGGGTACCCCATGGTGCCCAGCTACATGCAGTGGGACCAGGGACTGGGCAAGGAGGGGAAACAATCTCATCAGAGCTGAGAGCCAAGTGGGAGGAGGAAGTTTCCATCGAGGAGAAAGCCCTTCCTCTGGGTATCTCTGCATGATATCCTCTGGGTATCCATACAAGGACCTATAGGGACAGGACAAGGGGAATGGCTTTAACCTGCCAGAGGGCAGATTGAGATGAGCTCTTAAGCAGAAGCTCTTCCCTGTTAGGGTGCTGCAACACAAACCAGTCTGTGATTCTATGATCTCTCCCCAGCTCACCACATAGACCTCGTGTTGTGCAGCCCCTCTCCTGCCCACAGCCATGTGCCCCTCGAGACGCCGCTCGCCATTCGTTCCAATATGATCTTTATTGGGGAGACTGATGGGGTTAGAACAAGGCCGGGTATAAAACATGATCATCATCACAACCAGCAGCGGGAGGCATTGGCAGAGCAACACGGAATCGGGATCAGCCCTGTTCTGCACCGGTAGCAGGTGGTACCCGGGGCTGCGCTGGCGGCATCGCCTGTCCCTCGGGGTGGGCAGGGGGGGTTGGTTCAGCCCCACTCCCTGGGTGGATGCTGGGATTCGGCCAGCGCTGGGAGCTGCTGTTTGATGCGGTGGGGGCTCTGCAGGGCCCCTCTGGTTCGCCCAGCTCCAGTACCCCTGGTGCCGGATGGTGGTGCTCAGCCCCACAGGAGCACCCGCAAATTATGGCTTTTTCTTTAATTCTTTTTTGCTTTGTTGGCAGCAAACCTGCCCCTCCAGATGCCTGGAGAAAGCAAGACTGTGCCCCGGGGCCTGCTGGCCTGCTAGCCCCTCTGCACAGGGGACAGAGCA
>NW_009925474.1:618-1280 GCF_000696875.1 Nestor notabilis | reverse complement strand
CCCCCCTTGCCCAGCCAAATCCCCTCGCTGGAGCCAGCAGTTTGGGGAACCAGACCCTGAGCTACCCCCCTGAGCCACCCCATGGGGCATCAGTGCAGAGGAGCAGAGAATGGCCACAGCTCAATGCCTTTGTGAGTGTGTAGTGGCCTGGGATGAGGCGGCTGGGGACAGATGGGGAAAAAACAAGAATCCTCCAAAATGAGGATAAAGTGGAGCTTTCCTCAAGGGCCTGTGGAGGAAACGGGCCGCATGTCTGCTGGCAACCGAGGGGCTGGTGCGGCGCTTGGCGTGGCTACAACGACTCGGGTGCGTGGCGGCTTGGCCGCTGAGATGAAAGCTTTGGCAATAACTTACGGGGTGTGTGGGACACAACACAGCGGGGACCTGTCCTCACCTCCTGTGCTGGGCTGGTGACCCATCGTGGCACCGTGCACCTCCTCGTGTGGGGCAATGGGGGACGGTGTCACTCTGGCTGGGACCCAGCTTCCACTCTCAGGAGCCACAGGGAGAGAGGAGGGAGAAGACGGCCGGGGAAGGAGCACAATGAGATGCTCGATGCACAGCGGGGACGCTTGTCACAGGACCAGGGGGAAACGTAGCCCCTGGATGCACTGGTAGATGTGCTCCCCATCCCAGTGTCTCTCTCCCTGGGCACCATTGGG
>NW_009925474.1:362-570 GCF_000696875.1 Nestor notabilis | reverse complement strand
CCCCCCACCAGTGCTGGCAAGGACGCTGGTCCCACATCCTTGGCTATGGTGAGCATCAGAGCATCCGCTGGGCTGTGCCATTGGTAAAGAAGGGACTGGGGCCTGGCCGCAGTGCTGCACTGTCCTCTCCCACCCGGTAGTGCAGGCAGGGGCGCGGGGCTCACATGATGGTGCAGGAAGACAGTGGGTTTCGGATGTGGCAGGTACA
>NW_009925474.1:0-231 GCF_000696875.1 Nestor notabilis | reverse complement strand
GCCAGCCCATAGTCAGTGAAGAGGACGGTCTCCCGCTTGCAGGTGGGGCAGGAGATGAACTTGTACTTGGGGCAGGACTCATAGAGGATCTGCAGGCACTCCTCGCACACCGAGTGCAGGCAGGACAGGATGCGGGGCCGCTTGTTGGTGAAGTTGTACATGTGGCCACACGTGGGGCACTCGAGGGGCTCGCAGGGTGTTGAGGGGTGCAGCACATACTGGTTGACAATC
>NW_009925473.1:541-795 GCF_000696875.1 Nestor notabilis | reverse complement strand
TCTGCTCCAAGACTGAAAGGCCAAATGTGAACATGCTTCTGCTCCAAGACTGAAAGGCCAAATGTGAACATGCTGCTACTTTTTATTTCTGCCAGAGATTGGAAATAATTTTAAAACAATTTTGAATTTTAAAGTTTAAATTCTGCCCCCACCAAGCACAGCCAGGAAGTTTATGCTGAAATCTTTGCACGCTGCTCCTGTGTATCAAAAGCATTTGGGCTGTTATTGCGTATTTTATGATTTACCGTGCGTTG
>NW_009925473.1:0-374 GCF_000696875.1 Nestor notabilis | reverse complement strand
CCTGCCAGGGAGGCTGGGCCTTCTGGCAGTTTGAGTTCCGCCAATGATAGCTACAAGCATATAAACCTTGGAAGGACCTTCTTTGAAGTCCTTTCTACATTTCCCTCTGCGAATGAACTTCACTAGATAGTTCACATACCAATAGGCTAATGTCTTATAACACTTCATGAAATTATAAACACCTTTGGCTTTGTCTGATTCATTTGGTGGTGTATGAATCAGACAATGGGATAAAACTGTATTCTAATACCATTTTTATGAGTCTGTGGTGTGGCAGGGTGTGTGAGCTGGGATCTTGCATGGGGGGGCAAAGTGCCTCAGGTTTACTCCCTGTTGTGCCCTGAATCTCAGCCTTACATCCTGCCATTTTTCAT
>NW_009925472.1:1969-3282 GCF_000696875.1 Nestor notabilis | reverse complement strand
GCACAGCGAGGGCAGCGCCTGGCCCAGGTCCCACTCCCTGCGCTGGAGCCTGTCCTGAGCCAGCTCCTGCACCACCACAGCCCTGCTCCATGCACAGCTGATGAAACCAGAGGGTTTGGAGCAAGGAAGCAGCAGCCCCAGCACAAGTGGCCTGCAGGGAATGGGAGAGAGGTGCCAGGACACCCGCAGATGAGCAAGTGATGGAAGAGGAGGAGCAGGAGCAGTTCTCCTTCCTCCCACTCTTCTCCCCATTAAATTAAAGAGCTGTGGGCAGCTGTTCTGGAAACATTTTCTCAGACTACCAGGGACTGCTCAGAGGGGCTCTGTGCTGATGGTTCGTGCTGCCTTAGGAAAAGCCCTTTGAATTTCACACCAGCTGCAGTTCGGAAGCAGTGAGCGCAGTGCATGGGCTGTATGCAGAGCCCTTGCCCAGAAGCTGTTACCAGTGCTTAGAGTTGTTGGGGGGACATAGAGACAGCCACCCGTGGGCTCTCAGCCTGGGAACTCCACAGCTCTGCCCTGCAGAAGCCTTTTGCGAGGAGGAAAGTTTCCATCTCTCATCCAGCACTCAATGAAGGGTCCTGTCCTGCTAACTGGAAGAGACCTTTTGGGAAAGGCGGAGGAGCCCCCAGCCTCTTCCCACAGGGAGGGAAGTCTGTGTGGGGCAGGTGGACAGCATGGGATGAGCCCACTGCCAGGTCCCCGGCAGAGGTCCCTGTGCTGGGGAACTAGGAACTAGGTTGGGTCTGGATTGAAACACCTCCGAGGTGCTTCACCTCTGCAGCCCAGGACCAGAGATGGTCTTGGAGCAGTCCCTTGCACTTGGAGAAGGGGCAGGAGGAGCAGCAGGGGCTGGGGCAGGAGCGTGCTGGGGGAGGGAGGGCGCAAGGCCATGGTGGAACCTCTCAGGACACTGTGCAGCCCCAGGCTGCTGCCTGCCCTGCAGCTGGGGTGACCCTGGGCAGCAAAGCAAAGCTGGGGTTCATCCCTGCGGGGATCACGCTGTGCTGATGGTCGAGGGTGTCCAAGGGATGCCAGGGGCTTTCCCCCATCCTCACCCGGACCAGGTCCTCAGCAGCGGGTTCCTTTTGCTGAAAGCCAGGTCTGCAGAGGGTGGCCCATGTCAGACATACACAACCCCTCCTAGACCCCCTCACTGCCCAGGACCACCAGCCAGCCCCCCACTGTCCCTTCCCCTCTCCGTACAAAGTGCTTACACTTTGCCTAAGGGGTGAAGCAGCATTTCCTAGAGCAAAGTAGCTGTATTTATCATCCACAGAGCAGGTCATTGACAGAAGACCCCGCCTCGCCTC
>NW_009925472.1:0-1722 GCF_000696875.1 Nestor notabilis | reverse complement strand
CTCCCCCCCTGCCGGTGGGGGCTCCTGTGCTGGCCCTCCATGGCCCCAGCGCTGGTGTTCCTGTCCATCCCTGGGTGGGAAACGCAGAGAAACGTGAGTGTTAGCACCGCAGGAGTGTGGGGCTGAGCCCAGCAGCACCAGCCCCATTGTGGGTGCCATGTCGCCCCGGCTCTCGGGGACCTGCAGGCACAGCCCCCTCCCCAGCACAGCTCCCCAGCCCCGCAGCTCCCCCCAAAAAGGCTGAGTGAGCGCAGCTGCACCAAGACCTTTGCCTGCCTGTGGGGAACTACACTGCAGGACTTCGGCGTTAGGGAGCGCATCAAAAAATAACTTGTTTTCCTAAGGGGGTGAGCTCAATGCAACAGGATCCTGTCCAGAGCCCCCAGGCATCTGGTGCCCTTTGCAGCACCCTCACAGCATCCTGACCTGTGCCCAAGTCCCCATCAATGCCAGCCAGCGCCCTACATGGGGAAGTGGGGCTCTCCGCCCCAGGAGACTGTGTAGCTGTTAATAAACATTAGCGGATCTCTAGGGCTTTTGATGGCCACATGTGTCCGTCAATATGTGCTTGTCAGTCACGGCAGGGTTGTGGTTAATGCTTGCAAAATCGCTTTTGCAGCAAAGGAGCAGTGTGAGACTATATTTATCCCTTCGGATTGAGGCAACAGATAGGAACATACAGTGTTAGCTTTCCCAACCCGGCTGTAAGAGCCAGCCACAGCCACCGAGACAAAATCCAGAGGGACACCTTGCTGGGACACCCTGCAGACAGGGTATCAGATTGTGAGAAAGAAGCTCACTTCATCAGTTTTAGCCAAGGACAAAGTCTGTGGAGCAAAGAATATTTTATTTACAGCGCTGGGAGCTTCACAGGGGATTTCTCCTCTGTGGCTAAACTGCAGCTTTCCAAAAGGCTCAGTTTTATCGCTCATATTGTTATATATTCATAGTTTTTCCGAGGATAGGTGGCACGTATTACAGTTAGTTCTAGGAACTCGTTATCTTAAGTCTCTTCCCTTCGGTGCCTACGCATTGCTCTCTGGTGGTCCTGGGCTGGGGTCGCTGAGATGAAGTACGAAGTCTTCCTTGTGATGCTCTCGTCACCTTTGGCACAGTTAGTTGCTTCTGCAACCACAAGACCAGCTGAAACTGGCCCTATCAATGGCTTCCTTCTGTTGCTTCAGCAAGTGTTAGGCTTATCTTGCACTCAAGATAAGATAGACTAGATTACCAGAGACTACTTTCCAAAGCTAGGCTGCTGGTTTGCTTACATATCCACACAAAACATTGTAACCTAACACACATTAATATTGCCAAAATTATGAACACTAAACAAATAATTGTGTTAGCCAAAGCAAAATTTCCCCATTCGGTTATTTATTACAAGATTTTCCCGCATCACTGCATTACAAGCATGAGATGGTTATTAGGGGCACGGGGGTGCATGATGAGTCCCACTGCTGTGAGGGGCTGGCATAGAAGGAGAGCTGGGGAGCAGCAGAGGGTGAGGCGCTGGTGTCTGGCCAGCCTTGCCAAAACACAGTGGTGTGGCGGCAGCGTGCAAGGGCTGCCTGTCACTGGCTGTGCCCCACGCAGCTCTCGAGGAACAGTGGGGCTTGGTTTACACCGTCTGTCCCAGCAGGAGCTCAGCACCATCCACCAGCTCATTCCCTAAGCATGTTTGCAATGGGGCCGGCCGCCCGTCCCTTCACGGGACACCCA
>NW_009925471.1:0-1088 GCF_000696875.1 Nestor notabilis | reverse complement strand
AACCTGTGCCTGCGTGTGGGGTGCACCCACAACCACAGGGTCAGCTCCGGGGCTGCCATAATGGAATCACAGAACAGGAAAAGATGTTTAGGATTTCAGTCCAGCTGTAGCAGGAAAGAGCACGGGGCAGGAAGACATTGCCCATGGGGTGTCCCAGGTGTCCTCCTTCCACAAAGCCAGTTTTCATCTTCCAATGATATATCACAGAATCCCAGCCTGGTTTGGGTTGAAGGGACCTTAAAGCTCCTCCAGCTCCAACCCCCTGCCATGGGCAGGGACACCTTCCACTACAGCAGGTTGCTCCAAGCCCCTGTGTCCAACCGGGCCTTGAACACTGCCAGGGATGGGGCATCATCCACAACCTCTTTAGGTAACCCATGTGCTTACTGCAGGCAAGACCTGCATGTGCAAGTGCTGTGGATGGGGTCCCTTGAGTGTGTCGTGGAGGCTGAAGGCCACCAAACCTCTCTCTCTTTCTCAGCACTACAAAGGATATGGCCAGGGTGAGCTGGGTGCAGCAGAGCTGGGCTGCAGTACACCCCAATCCACCCCAGTACAGCCCAGTGCACCCCAGTGTGCTGGGGCAGAGCAGGGCCTGGGTGTTGAGCCCTGACTTGTTGCTGAACCTCACAGACACCTTCATCCCCACCCCCTGGCCAGCGCTGGGTGCTGCTGCCATGTGTGGGGCTGACACGAAGCTCTCAAAGGTGCCAGCACAGCAAAGGGTCCCCATGGGCCCTCTCGGTGTGGGGCTGTGGTGCCCATCACCCTGCCCATCGCCTTCCTCCTGGCGCGGAGGGCGCCGTGTCCTCTACCTGCTCCCGGCACCTCACACCATCTGCTCATGGGATCTGACCAAGCCCAGGGGATGGGGAGAGGCTTTGGGCTCTGTCCGTTGCCCCCCACAATCCCTGCTTGTAGGTGTTCTCTGGCTGCAGGGGATTCCCCAATGCTGGGGAGATGGAGGGACCCATGGAGGAGACAGGGGGACAGATTCTGGGGACCCTGAGCCATGTCACAGCTCCCTGGTCCCCCCCAGGCTGAGCCCGCCGGGGCTGTGCCTGGATTAGCGGGCACTAAGCTCCTTC
>NW_009925470.1:0-386 GCF_000696875.1 Nestor notabilis | reverse complement strand
CATCTCAGAGCTGAGGCCATGATGCTCTTGGTCCAGCAAGCCAGGCTGGCCCTGGCACTAAAGGGCCATCCCCCCGAGATGTGCATCCCCCCAAGATATGCGTTCCTGGGTATGTATCCCCCCAGTATCCCCCTTTTTCTCCATGTCCCCTCCCCATGGACTCCTGGGTGTTCATTTCCCCCCTCGGATGTGCATCCCTGGGTGTGTATCCCTCCAGATGTGTATTGCCAGTCATACATCCCCCAGATGTGCATCCAGGGGTTCCAGCAGCCCTCACTTGAGCCAGAAAGGAAACTGAGGCAGCAAACAGCAGCAGGGAGAGGACCCAGAAGCAGAGCTGCTGTCACCAGGCATCTCTCTCCCACACAGAGCCGGGAATAGACACT
>NW_009925469.1:284-3646 GCF_000696875.1 Nestor notabilis | reverse complement strand
CGGGCACGGCCCGAGTGTCCGGGGAGCGGCCGCGGCCAGCACCTCGCTCATCCTCAGCCAGCCCCCGCCGTTAACAACCGGACTGACAGCGCGGAGCCCCAGGGCGATTTTGGGACCACACCGGCAGAAGAGGCTGCTCAAGCCGACGGAAGGGACCCTGCCAAGGGCGGTGGAGCCAGAGCTTCCCCTGGGGGGGAAATTCATCTCCTGGTCTGACAGCAGGGCTTGATGGGGACCCGTGCTCCACACCAGCACCCGCATCCTGCCCCTTGCTGCGGGCTCCCAGGATCAGTGCGCATGGGAGACACTGCAAGTCTTGCTAACTTGCAGCAAGATCAGCCAGGATCCACCACCTACGGTCAAATATATTTGCTGTACAATTGTTTAAAAGAAATGTTACCCACAGCGTAAGGAAAGACATAAAACCTCAGTGTTCGCCTTTCACCGGGCTTTTCTCTAACACTCTCTAACGTTACAAGAAGTTAAGATTTTATCCAGCATTCTTTGCACTCCCACTAAAAACACAGAATTGTTGGAGGGAAACTGGACATTTTCCAGAGGTAGGCAGGAGAGCAAAGGGAAAGCAAGTGCCCTGAGTCACACATCTCATCAAATGCAGTCTCCTATGGATTTCTCCTACAACAGGTCGATTTTTTTTAACTGAATGGTATTAAGATTTCCTGTTATTTCAGTGCACACCTACACAAGTTCCTCTGCCTTCCCTCTGCAGTCCTCTTCCCGAAGTACTCTGGCTACACTGTAAGAGACCTGGTGTCTCCTATCAGAAACCAGCAAGCTTCTGAGTTGAACCAGCAGACATACAGCCCCACTTTCTTCTATCTCAAATGAATTATTTTATGAAACTTAATTACTTAATTAAGGATCTTAATTACTTTTGTGACCTCTATCCTTCTGCCAGCTTTAACTCAAAGAAGCCAACAAGTCAAAAAGTCACTGGGACAAGGACTAGCCCAAGTGAGAGAGGGGGTGCCCAAGGAGGCCAAGCAGAGGCCTTGCTTCCATGGGCAATGAGGCTGAAATGTTAATGCTGAGTTTAGTGACACTGACAGAGAAGCAAAGAGGATGTACGGCATACAGAAGGACTATGATTTCAGAGAGCTTCAGTGCATAAGGCAACTTGGTCCATTAGAATCACTTCACACTAAAGAGCATCCAAGAGTTGAATCCAAACAAACAGTGCCTTCTGCTGCACGGTGAGTCATTACTTCCATCCACAGAAGGTGAGGGGAGGCTTAGAGGGCTTCCTCAGAGGCATGTGCTCCGCATAGGGTATCATTCACAAAGCTTTTATGCTGCTGCTGCTGGGCTCTCTGAATCATAGGGCTATTTCAGTGGTGCCTGGTGGGATGCAGGCCTTGGGGCACAAGGGTAGTGAAACTCGATGCTTCCTGAGTGCAGCCAGATGCCAAGGCGAGGAACCAGCTTTGTCTGAGCGTGCTCCGGCAGTAAGATTTGCTTGGTCATTATTGCTCTTGGCTGGATACTGGCCATTTCTGTGGATTCCAAGCTCACCACTGGGCTCTACCACAAGTTTGTTCTCTGACTGCTGCGGTCACCAGGAGTCCACTGTTCATTTTCTTGAAAACGAGAGGCCCCTTTCTGATCACCTGTGACCTGTTTTTCACCCCTGAGAAATGCTCTCTGGTTCTGGTAAGCTCGTATCTTTCTTGGAGATGTCTATAAAATCACAAAATACTCCTTATTCAGCCCTTGCTGCTTCTGTACTCTGATGACTGGCAGGCACTGGTCAGTGATGTGCAGCAGCAGCCCTGCGTGCCTCAGGTGTGCACCCTGGGAGGTGAAGAGAGTAACAAGCACTTCTGACTCATTATTGGGTTTCCATGGCAGTAAAGACAGAGGGTGAGTCAGGGAGCTGTCATCCCCAGAGCATCTACCCAGCCGTGCAACGCTGGGGCTCCTAACTCTTCCTCCAGCTTTTGTTTGAGAGTCTGGGATGTGCAGTGCTGAGTCCCTCCATGGGGACAGAGGGCCCTCACACACAGCGTGTGTAATGCACAAGCATTAGGAGAAACCTGCTGAGCCCCTGGCAGTGACCGTGGCCGCTGGCACTGGAGGATGCACCACACACACGCGTATCTGCTTATGGAGGTGAAGGGACCTCCTTGCTGCTGTTTGCCTCCCATCACTGTGTGTGGCTGCAAGGACACAGACCTCCATTTGGGACACTGAGAACAGCACGTGTCACACACAGCATGCCATGCCACGCTGCAGTGTCATGAAGGCTGTTTTGGGATACACTGAACCATCGTGATGATGAGGATGTGTTACCACTTAAGTCCACCCCGTGAAGCTGCACAAGAGCAGCAGATACCTGGAAACGGGGCTGTCAAGATATCCTATGGATTTTCGTTAGTTTAAACTAGCCATAGAACAGTTTCTTGAGAGTTATCCAGTTTAGGATTTGTGCTATTAATTCCCGCAACAATTTTCACCTCTCCTAGCCGGTTACTTATTTGATCAAAAAGCAACACATTATATTTGAAAACTGAACTGGGTAATGGCTGACTCTTTAATTGCAAATATGCAATAAAGGTAACTCCTTCCTGGGTCCCGCGTTGCTGGCACAGAACAGGCTGTAAGAATACATGAGTGGTCATCAACTGGGAAAAACTAGTCTAAGACTCTAGTGGTGGTGGTGAGTCCTGAACGTGTGGCTGGGAGGAGTTGAGGGTAATACAGCTCCTGCTTAGTGATTTCAAGGCTGATGGGCCAATTTTGAATACTGACGAAACCTATTTAGTCTTGAATTCTGCATACAGACAGAGCAGGAGAGAACTCAAAACAGCGATTAAAAACACAGTGGCTCATCTGGTCAATGCAGTGGTAAAAAGTAATGGATAAAGGGGAAAAACTCCACATCTCCCATGCAGCGCAGTATGAATGTGTGTTATCTCTGTGTGCATACACATACCTGCATGCTGACAAACACTAGCTGGCTGGTGTCCACCGAGGTACTACTAGCAATTCAGGTGTACGAGGAGAGGTGGCTGAGCAGCCACAACGCATGCTGGGTGCTCCCACGTACGCTGAGATCCTGCACGTTTAGGAACTCTGGCTTTGCAGACACCACGACTCCAGGGAGCAGAGCACTGCACAGTGCTGACGATCCTCTCGTCCGCTTTCGTGGGCTAGAGAGAAAATGTTCTGTGTTTCATGTCCTGCAGCTGAAGCCCCATCCGGCTCACTACAGAGGGTTACCCTTCCTTGTTTACACGCAAGGCACCTTCCCATCTCTTAATGCTGCTCCTTCTGCTTTACGTGTTGCGTCCCGCCCCATCGTCTGAGCAGCTCTCCCAAAACCACAGAACGTGCTGTCCCTG
>NW_009925469.1:0-245 GCF_000696875.1 Nestor notabilis | reverse complement strand
CTTGCCCAACGAAGACCGAGCGCAGCCATGGCAGCAGCTCTTCTTCTGTTCAAGGGGGGGACAACGAATTGTGCCACGCTGCGACTTCAAAACCCCCCCTATCTACGCCGGCCTGTCAGGCGTGTGCGGCCAGAGACAGCGCCTGGCCATGAGGGGCGAACCGGGGGCGATACCAAACCGTGACTCTGGAGCCGCGCTGGGCTGGCCAGGGCAGGGCACGGCCCCGCTCTGGGCAGCGGTGGCTG
>NW_009925468.1:0-1360 GCF_000696875.1 Nestor notabilis | reverse complement strand
GGATGTGGGGGGTTTAAATCAGGATATGCACATTAAAATGCTCCGTGTTCTAAAACTGGAGGATCTGGAGATGAAAGTGAGTCTTTAGCCCCTACCCCTGACCCTAAAAGGGGGCTTTAGACCTTAAAACCAGCATTAGGACCCTCCAAACGTGGCTCTGTGCCCAAACCCGGAGGGATCAGACCTTAAACCAGGCTTTTGGTGCCAGTATCTGCACTTTGGACGTTACAGATGAGGCTTTGGGATGTAAAACTGAGTCCTTGAGCCCTCAAACTGAAGGTTTGGCTTAGACAAATGATGGGCTGGATCCTACAAACCACACTTTGGAGCCTGAAAATGAGGTTTTGGGAACAGCCGAGACTTTGGGCCCCCGGAATGGAGAGTTTAGACCATGGAAACGAGGTTTCGGAAGCCACAAATAAGACTATAGAAGGAGGATTGCCCTAAAGAAGGCTTCGAGCTCCAAAAGGACGCTTTGAGATGTGGCTCTTCCTTTGTGCCCTGGTATTCCCTTAGGGAATAGGTGTATTGACAAGGCCAGGGATGCCGTAGGGACGCTGCAGGGATGCTGTAGGGATGCTGCAGGGATGCTGTAGGGATGCTGCAGGGGTGCTGTAGGCAGCAAAGCCAAGTGTAGGGGCTGTTCTCAGTGCTCTGTGCGTGGAGGAGCAGGTTGTGGGCTTGCTCCGAAGGGAAGCTCCTTGTTTTCTGCTTCCCAGGATGCTGCTCCTTGGGATGCTGCACAGGAGGGGGGTTGCAAGTGAAGGCACCTGCATTGGGCCTCTTCCTGCAGCCGTCACATGGAGCTTTGGATGGTGACTGATATTGATACAGATTTTGATACTAATTTTGATTCTGATTTTTGGCTTTTTATATGGATTTCTATATGAATTTAGATATTGATATTAATATTGATATTGATTCCTATAGTGGTTTTTATATTGATTTTGATTTCGATATGGATATTGATTTTGATATCGATTGGGATATTTATTTGGATATGTATTTCCTTATTCATTTTGATCTTGATTTGGATATTGATTTCCATGTTCATTATGATCCTGATTTGGATATCGATTTGGATATTGATTTCCATGTTCATTATGATCCTGATTTGGATATCGATTTGGATATTGATTTCCATGTTCATTATGATCCTGATTTGGATATCGATTTGGATATTGATTTCCATGTTCATTATGATCCTGATTTGGATATTGATTTCCATGTTCATTATGGTCCTGATTTGGATATCGATTTGGATATTGATTTTCATACCGGTCCTGGTGTCGGTTTGGCTGTTGCCCCCCCGGCAGCGCCGCCTCCCGCAGGAGGTGCGGGGAAGAGCCCGGCTCCACTC
>NW_009925467.1:18416-33714 GCF_000696875.1 Nestor notabilis | reverse complement strand
GCTCCAAGTTTTTCTGAGATGGGCGTCGCTTGGCCCGTCCCGGGCGCGGACTGTACATAGAGCCGGCGTCACTGAACGCCGCTCGAACGAAATCCTGTTTTAAACGTCTATGTTAGCCAGAATAAAGGCGCCTGGACACCCTTTGGAGGCGGAGAGCCGCCGCTGCCTGCAAAGATGCTCCTGATCGGCTCCTGGAAGAGGGCGGTCCCCGAGGACTATGCAGCTCCCAGAGTACTAGGCTTGCCTACACCAAATGCACCCTCGTCCCACACGCAGCAGTCGCGAAATAGCTTTTCTTCTTCCTCAAACTACTCCTCCACCTCGTGTCCCAACACGCAAGAGCTGTGTTGCAGAGGGGCACCCACTGGATGCAGCGGTCCAGAGAGTCCCCAAGCAGGGGACCCAAACTGCCCTTTCCCAGGAAACATCAGTTTAAACATAACCAGCACCTAAGATCTATTAAGCAGCACTTCCACGGCACGCCTGACCTTTGGTGGCTGCGGCCTTTACTGAGTGGTCCGCAAGATGACACACCAAAAATCACTTCAGAGCCATGGAAGGAAAAGGCAAGCTGCTAAACACTGAGGAGGAGAAATGGAGGAAAGTGAGCAACGTTGTGGAGCAGCCCTCAGCTGTAGAGTGCAGGTAACAGCCTAAATTCACAGCTCAAAAAAAAACCCAAATAAGCACCCACACGCTTGGGTGAGCAAGCCAGGGCTTGGGCTGGTAACATCAGATATTAGGTAGGGGAGAGCTGTGGAAACCCCCAGAGCAAGTACCAGGATCTGTGCCTCTACAGCTGCATGCACTGGTGGGAGTGGCACAGTGTGCACCTCTGCTAGGGATGCTGCAGGGATGCAGAGACTAAGAGGTGGAGGAGACGGTATCCCAGACATCTCCACAGCACTATCCACGTTAAAACAAGGACTTCCCAGTGCCCCCAGCTCCTCATGCCACCCCATAGGCAGGCTACTCTGCTGCCACCCCCCTCCATGGGGTTGCAGTGTTCCTGCTGTCTCCAGGAAAAGTAGTCTCCCTTCTTTACTGAGCCCAAGTGGCGGGCTGTGAGGGTCCTGCAGCAATGGTGGGGTTTGTGTCTTGTTTCAATAAGGGTCTTTGCTGCCTGGCAGAGAACAAGTGAGGTGGCTCCAGCTCTCAGTACCCTCCATAGACACATGGTAGTTTCTTAGGCTGCAGTCTGACAGCATGGGAACTATTGCTGAAGCACCAGGTGATATTTTAACAGAAAGACTCAGAGGGTTTGGAGCAAGTTGGGTCATGTGTGGTGAAGCTCTCCCCATCAACAGGGATAACTGGTTCCCATCCCTGCTGAGGCTGTCCTGCCACCAGTGTGCTTTTAATGAGAAGCTGGGCACCAGCTCTCAGAAGTGCTAGGCTTACCCAGCCTTAATCTTTCCTCAGCCCAGGTTTGCATAGCTTCAGCTTCCCTTGTACTCGCAACAACTGTGTGGTCTTCCACAGAGCTGTGGTAAATGTCACCAACATTCCCTAAGCACAACTTTGCCAGCTTTATGTCCCTTCCACACACGTTTTAGACTTCCTCCTATGTCCCAAGCAGCCATAATAAAAACATGACATAACTAGAGAAAGACAGTATTTTAGCATCTTATTAAGGAGGCGTCTTGGTTTTAACTGGCAGTGGGACAGGAGCAGATCCTCAAATACAGTCCTTTCCAAATGCTTGGGATGCAGAGATATACTAGGTTTTAAACCCTGATCGTTCATTGCACCTGGGTGTGTGCCCTGCCTCCTGCTCTGCCTCTCTTCTACTGGATGACTCCTCTCCAACAAGATTGTCACCCCACATTCTCACTGCCGTCACCCTCTGATCCCCCAAACCAGGGTCTCAAGTGTCAGTCTCTCATGCCTTACTCTCTTTTCTAGTATTTGTTTTTCCTGCATGAAGAATACACAATGAATCAGATCTTTGCTCCCAAAACCTGTTGTTTCTGTGTTTTTTTTTTTTTTTTGAAGTTATAATGGTGGTTCATATACTCCTGCCAAGATCCCCATCAAAATAACCAACAAAACTTGACTCTTTATTTACCTATTTTACACAGTCTAGTTTTCAGCTATGGTCCAGAGATGATTTTGCTGCTATTTTCCTTTGGTGATATTTTGAAGTGAATCTACTCAGTCTTGCAACACCAGGTGATGACTCTCACAACTGAGGCTGAGAGCATAATGGAGCACTCATACATGTATGTTCATAACATATCTGTGTCTCCACCACAGGGAATTTATGCCCTTGATGACAAAAATACATACGTAAAACCCACATCTGTTCTTCTCCACTTTCAGTTATGGCTAGCCCTGGAGGCCTGCATGCCTTAGGCAGTAATCAGTGTATTTCCCATGGCACTAAGAGGTTGGTACAGTGTACAGAGCTAACCAAATCCTAATGCCTTTTGAAAAAAGTGAATCTGTGACGTGAAGTGCCCTAATCACTGTATGTGTATTAGAGGAAGGAAAAAAGAAAAAAAGAAGGATTTCCTCCTCTTTTTTAATTATAAATGTCTGCACTGATGCGGTGCCAGCCCCTCAGAGGTGCTTTGCTGTGAGTCTGGCCTTGAGCAAAGTGTAAAATTCCATGGGGGTTTAGGCTTAATTCCTTCTCCTCATCCTATCCTCTTAGCTACCTTAGTGGCAGCTTTTGTAGAGCCTGTTTTGGAGGTGCCTAATAACCTCCCATTCATTGTATCCAAAACTTGGGTGCATGGGTGTTGCGTTAATTGAACACAGGGACTGATTTCCCAGGACTGCTCCCCTGTAGGGCTGCCTTACAAAGGATTGAAGTTATTCAACAGCTTTGCAAAGCTGGGGATGGGGATTTTGTTTGCAAGTGTTTCTGTATCTCTTACTGTTGCCAGACAAGCCCTACAGCAAGCAAATGTAAAGTGATAGACCCATTTGCTCCCAGTACATGGGAAACCTGTGACTCCATCATGCCTTCTCACAAACAGTAATTTCTCATTCTGTTCTGGCAAGACATTATCATTGATTAATAACCAGATCAGTGTTCTTTTACTTAATAATATTGGATATAAGTAAATAACACGTCATCTTTAGGATCCTAGCACTACCCAGTTGAGGCATTCATTAATGACAATTACTTTCGTGTATTTTCCACCTTAAAACCTCTCTCACTTACTAAAGCTACCAATGTCTAACATTTCTGCATCCAAATCTGTCTTGAAGCATTACTGAAGCTGTTCTGACAACCACAGAAAATCTCTACATGTAATGCCTCTCATAACATAATAGGTGCTTTACTTTTACTGTTAAAAATAACAACACATACTATTTAGCTGCATTCTGCCCTTTGTTAATAAAAGGTTAGATCAGACAGGAAAAGATGATGAGCTGAATTACCTATGCGCCTTAAAATACATCACTCATGGAAGTAGCAGGGAAGTGGGATTTAAAAGGGATCTGAGAAGAGGCACTTAAAAGCAGAATAAGGACATTAAGAATGTTAGGGAGACTGTAACTATACTCTGCATAGGAGACCATGCAGAAGAAAGCATAGGGTTTTTTTCTTTAACTGACACATGGACAGAAAAGTGAACAGCTGGTGGAGGAATAGCAGGAGGGGAAGGATTTAGCTGAGCTTTCACTGGCCAGTGAAAGGGAAAATATTAATCTGTTTAACATAAAGAAACATTAATACTATGTTACACATTTTAGTTCTTACAGCACCAAGTCACGTTTTTTAAAAACTGAAGTAGGAAAAAAAATCTCAAGTTAATAAAATCAGGCCGATACAGAAGGAAAATCAAAACAGTATTTGCAGAGAAGACAGATGCAGTTCCAGTAACTAAGATGAGCTGCATCCTAATGCAGGTTATGCTTCTCGTGTGGAAAGAAATTATGGCTTTTGCAAAAGATATGAAATCAGCAGAAGGATTCTGCTGCATCTGTGCACACAGCAAAAGGCTTTGTTTTGCTGTAGGTTCAAAGAGATGAAGAATGATATAGTTACATCAGCACCCTGATTTGCCCTCAGGTCTAGTACCCAAGAAGGAGAGAGCAAAAGCACCTTTGGGAAAGGAGAAGGAAACTTGTAGTTTTACAATGAACAGTGAAGCCTAGCACACATTATAAATAGCTCTGAGTGCTACCAGATATATTGAAAGGAAATACAATACTCACACACGTGTGTTGGTAGCTTTCTAACAAACCCAAGTGGAAATAAAATGAGATTTTTTTTGTAGCTTGCACTAGAATGGTGCCTATTCTGGGCCTGGGTGACAGAGTACAGAGTACTAAGTAAAATCCAACACGTGGATGGGTCAATCCCTTCTCGTACAGAGAAGACTACACCAGCTGAGGGAATCTTTCCTTTTCCACCCTGAGCCTGCTGGAGAGATTGAGGGGCTCAATCACTCAAATTGAAACCATATGTGGTTCCTTCCTGGCAGACCTCTCCCTTCTAGTGAAAGTCAGACCTTTCAATGGAAAGAAACTCTGGGGCTGGGTGGATTTCAAGACCCTAACCTGAGTGCTTGAGCTTGCAGGATTCAAAGGCCTTGGCATGGCTTTCCAAATGGGAGGTCACTTTTCCTTCTAGATGAGACAGGATTGTGTTGTGGACATTGCCTTATGCTCTGCAGTGAGCTTCCATGTAACTGAGCCCCTGTGAGAACTGCTGCCTGACATGCTTGTTAAACAACAAAACCCCCTCTCCATGATGTGCTCTGGCCCTGGCTATGAGCAGCTCCCTCTGGATGCCTCACAAGGTCTGCAGAAGATGCATATATTATTAAAACAGACCCTCCCCCTCACTACCCATCCTTCTCTTCCAGAAGAAATCCCCAAAATCTCATGCCAAAACAAACAGGCAGGAACATAATCCCAGAGCAAGCTTAGATTTCTTTGGTACTTTTCAGTCGTGCTGAAAATACAGTCTAAATACAAGTTCATGTGCTTATATGAGGAGTCTGCTACCCAGACAAAATAAATACTTGCTGAATTTTGCATATGTCAGGTTAAACAGTGTTAAAAATATCATTGATACAAGAGAATATTCTGGTGGCTGTTACACATAGAGCCCATTGCTCTATTTTAGAAGGAAGTTAGAGGGTCTCATCAAGAACAGCCCCTGTCAAACTCATGTTAGCTGTTATTTGCTGTCTTTCAAGGGCCTACAGATTGCATGCTTATGCTAGTATTTCTCCAGGAGCTGAAGTTTCACCGACTGATCTCAACTTTGCTGCTCCTTCCCCCAGGTGTCTTGAGGTCTCTGTTCCACAGGACCACCTCTCTCAGGTCTCTGGGTCTGCTCAAGTCTGCCACCACAGGCCTGTCTTTGGAAATGAACTTTCTGCCGTGACCCTATTCTTTGTACAGTATTATCAGGTAACCTGAGAACTGCACATGTATCTGATTATTTGAACTGTGGAAATGATTGCCGCAAAACCCGAAACCATGACCTTTCTTTGCAGTGTTACCAGCCAAGCTGGTGGGGGTACAAGAGAGCTGATTTATGACCTTTCGTTAATATTGCCCAAAACTGATTATTCATAGAGGTAGACTTGAGCTGAAAGGCTCAGGCTTAAAACCTATCTTCTTCATAGTTCAGGGTGTTTGTGTTTGGACGTGGGAAAACAAGGAATGATCTCTTGAAACAATGTGAATGTAATGGGATTATATTTGATTATGTTTTTATTATATTTTAAATAATATCATATTGTTTATATTTAATATTTCTCTCATTCTTATAGCCTATTAGCTTATTTATTTGTATTGCTAGATTTTATTAAATCCATTTGTATTATTTTAATCTCTTTTTAAATGGCCAGGGACCATCACATGAAAAAACAAAGTGGTATCCATCACTGTTTTTCACTTACTTTAGAATTAGGAATGGGAACAGCCAGACTGGATTTTATATTGGATACAATCATCCCTTTATGCAATCAACTGCTTTGCAAAGGGGTTCTGAATTCTGGCAACAATTTGTTGACATAGAAGGGCTCCTACAGATGAATGTGTGCCCAAGCAGTAAATTGTGAATCTGGTACCGTGAGACTGCAATATGAAATTGCCATGCTTTGGAGAGCAGCCAGAGTCGGCTTGGGATTAATTTGCTTGCAGTGTTCAATAAATAATGTTGGGAGGGCCATGTGAAAAGCGATCCCTCTTCGTTATGCACACCTCCCTGCCATGGGGTCTATGTTTGGTCACTGAGCTGAAGTTCGTGTAGCAAGCGTCTTGGGGGTATTTCTCACTGGGCTTACAGTAAAAGCCAGCTAAAGTGCCTCCCACCACCTGGCAATGAAAAGGAGGATCGAGCAGCCCTCAGGGTGAAGCTTCTCTCGGGATGGATTTTCTATATATAGGGGATCTCAATAAACACCATTATGAACCGCATGCAATCTGCCTGTCTGGAATTAAGGTCACATACATACTTTTGTATAGGTTTCTCTGCTGGCTCGCTTAACTTACAAATTAAAGAACCACAGGTGAGAAGCTGGCTACGTAATGAGGAGTTATTAATCCAACCAGCTCCCATGTGACAAACCCCTTCAGTCAATACATGAGGCAACTGCGGGGGAAAGTAAGAATGAGATTTTTAAACCCAGGTGTAAAATCCATCGTAAAGGTCAGGTTTATAAGGAGACTATCCCAAAACGCTAATGACATGACAGTTTTATGAGGCTGGAAAATGATAGCTTGGCTGAAGCTGAGTAATACTAGAGCAAGGGATTTACTTAAAATGGACTACTTTTTTTTTTTTAATTTTGTCCTTGATCCCACCAGATCTCACTGAGATGAGAAACCCTTGCTTGTGTAAGTAGCCCCACACACTCAGCTGAACAACTGAGGTAAGGAAAGGCTATTTATGTAATGGAGGCATTACTCTGTAATCTTATCTTCCACAAGTTTTATGTGCTTTTCTGCAGTATATAATTGAAAGGTGTACAGATTTTAATGTCTATGCTTTGCAAAAAAATGTAGAAAACATCAACTATATCAATCATCACAGCCTCAGAAACAGAAATAGTAACAGTTGTTACATAAACTTCAACAGTCTTAACTTAGAGAAATGGCATTTCTCTGTTGTAGTACAGGGAGTCAACCTGTCCAGATCTTATAGTCGAATACATACTTTTAACAGAGATGCACACAAGCATAGCCTGCACAACCTTAGCTGTGCACCCTAAGAATAGGCACTTGTGTATCTAACCAGAGCAAAGTACTTTTTCATTTGCAATGTAAAAATCTCATCTTAATACTTTCTTCAAAAAGCAGCGTGAACACCCAGTCTGCTTGTTTTTTTTACTTTGTCCTAATGCTTGTGCAAAGAGTTCATTCACCCTCTAGAAGACTGGACACATCCTTCATCAACTGGGCAGTTCTTGGCATGCTGAAGCACAATCCAATTTTCATTGAACTGCAATTTCAAGCTCTGGCCTCAAAACATACAATATCCATCTATAGCTATGCTAGGTTTTTGCTTATGTAGTTCCACATTTCCCACCGTTCCTTTAATCAGCAGTGATTTAGGAAAAATAGGACTATTTTAAACATAAAAATTACCTATTCTCTTTTCTCCAAGCAGTCCAAGGTTGTCTGACTAGGTCTATTTTTATTTCTATTTTGAAAGCACAGGTGTGTTTCAGCACTTGGGAGTGTGGGGTTTTGCAGGGCTTTCTGCACTGAGCACACAGGCCTGATCCTGTGAGGTGCTGAGTGCTTCCCAAGAAGCGATGAGCTCTCTGAAATCCCTGTGATTCAGATCCCTAAGCCAGGTAGACACTGACCACATCTCCCCCAACACCCTCCCGTGAATCCTCCCATCCGCAGCACACACCAACCTTGTCCTCCAGTGCTGCCTTCATGGAGGTTCTCAATTAATGAATTGCTCATCCCCGTAGTGAGTTAGGGTGACTCTGAGGCAAGTACCATCTGCTGTGGAGACCACTCTGCCAAAATGCTGATGTATTTCATAGAATCACAGAATAGTTTGGGTTGGAAGGGACCTTAAAGACCATCTAGTTCCAGCCCCCCTGCCACGGGCAGGCACACCTTCCACTAGACCATGTTGCTCAAAGCCCCATCCAGCCTGGCCTTGAACACTGCCAGGGATGAGGCATCCACAACTTCCCTGGACAACCTCCTTCAGTGTCTCAACCCTCTCATAGTGAAGAATTTCTTCCCAATATCTAACCTAAACCTCCCCTCTTTCAGTTTAAAGCCACTCCCCCTTGTCCTATGACTACATGCCCTTGTAAAAAGTATTTGTCCACTTTCTGACCAGGGCACATTTGCACATAGCTCCTCGGCAAAGAGGGTTGGCTTCCAAACCTGCTGGGGTGATGGGCTCCCCATACAGCCCAGCTGGATGTTGCAGGTGTTTCCCTCCCCTCAGCCCCACAGCCCTGGGCCAAATCAACCCCATGGGGCAATGCTCTTCCTCGAAACAAGCCTCTTCGGCTCAGAGGATTTTGCAGTTGCCAGGCAGCTTCCTATCCCTCCACCTGCACTGGAACACCATGTCTAGGAATCATGCAACTGAGCATGGATTGTCTTCTGCTTTGGGCAAGCCTCTAGGCTGAGAGAAACCAGAGGGCAGGACTTCCTGTCTGTGGATGGTTTCCAGGCCTTCACATGAATCAAGACTGAGAAAATGAAACACCCCCTACCTCTGTTTCAGAAAACTTAAACACTAACAATTCTTTCTCCTCTTCTTTTTCCATCTTAAACTATTTGCTAAACTGAACCTGAATTAACTTCAGACCTATTGGTCTGAAGTGTACCGTAAATGAGTGACCAGTTGGGAGTTTTATTTGGCCACACTCTAGTAATTGCTTGCTTTCCTGTACTATTAGTACAAGCCCACATGACAAAAGGTTGCTATGCAGTGACACAAGTAACAACTATGTTAGCTTGTGGCTGCAGAGTAGCACATAGAACAGAGATACCTGAGCTAACTTTAAATTGGCTAGCTGGGATGCTGGCCATCTGTTCACCTGCAGAAGCAGTGAGGTTAATTTTGGCTGGGATATCTCACCTTTAGGTAGCCTTGTGTGAGCATTTTTTATCTCATCACCATGTCACTGTCCCCTCTGCAACAGTGAAGACCCTCAAGGGCCAAACCTGAGAACATGCTCCTTGTCAGAGAGATTTTGTTTTACCATTTGTGATATGAAAGCAATTAAAAATAATTTGAAAAATAGAGCTTAGGGTTTTTTTCACACAAATTGTTTCTCACCTTCAGTTCTATGCTTTAGAAGGTTGTAAAACTGGAACTTTATCTGGGCTTTATCTCTTTACAGTTACTTCATGTAGTTTTTTCCTAACCCTGCCAGAACCAGGCAGAGATGGGAGAAAATATCTCTAGAATGAGACTCTTTCCTAAATCTTAAAGAACAGAAAACAAAACCAAATCCAAAACCAACAGGAACCTCTCCAACCCCCTAAGTCCAAAATAATCTGATGCAAAACAAACAAGCAACATGTCCTAATTTTTAAGGCTGAAAAGACTCCAGGGAGACTCCTTCACTTTAATGCCTCTCTGGACAAATGTTGAGGTTCACTAATTTGTAATTCATCCCACTTCACACCAGGAACTTGGTTGAGCTACTCAGACTGGGAACGCAGGCTCCTTGTATAGCCAGCAAAGGGAGAATTCAACTCATCTAAAGACCCCGCCACTCTGTCATTAGCCTACAGTAATTAGCTTCTCATATCGGATGAGTTGCTTTGGTGCATAAAGGCATGTAGCATAAACTTCCCCATCTGACCGTAACTGCCTTGCTTCCCATTTATGAGGAAAAACAAATGGCATTTGCAGAGGGACTGCCGCCCTGACCCTCTTTTAGGGACTCAGAGAGGTATGGGATGTACTAGAAGCCCACTGCTGGGTTTCAGTGTAAAAATCTGCCCAATGGGTAGGTCCATATGAACTGGGATCAGCGGTCTTGCTGAGCCTGTGTAAAAGGTAAGCAAATGAAAATCAGCTTGTGCTTTGGGCTGATTTTGTGTATGGTGTCAAACCATTCAAGTGAGTTTGTATGGAAAAAAAGTAGTCACATACAAGCTTAGTGCCTGACACCTCAAACAGCACTGCAATGATATATTTAGCTTGAATGAACTCATGAGCTCTGGTTCAAATGCATTCAACTAGTGCATGTTCATCTCCCTGCTGGAAAAAGATGAGTCCACAAAGTTCTTATTCTGGTACACCAGCAGCCCAAGCCAGTTGACTTTCCATGCAGTAAGTAAATATAAAGCAGGCAGAGAACACAGAGTAACAATTTTCTAGCACTGGATAATAAAAGGAAGCACAGGCTGATATTTTTGGACAAATCGCTTCTTTCAAATCAACCTCCATACTTCCTCCTGTGAATATGTTGAAGAGGGTGGGCACTTAAAGTGAACTGGGCTGAAGTCAAGCACCACTTGACAATAAAGCCCAAGTTAACACATATCCTGTTTTGGGGTACACAGTTGTTTTTAGTGATCAGATAGAGCAAAAAGCAGTTACAGGGATATGATGGCAACCAGAGAAGAGCTGTGCAGCAATGGAGAGAGTATAGCCCATAGATCGTACCGAGCAGACCAGTGCCAATCTTTAATGTACGTGGCCAGGCTCTCAAGTTACATGGTTTAGTCCACTGCCTACCAGGAGCGATAGAACTACTCACGTATGTTTAGAGGAAAGGCACGATTTATCAGATCCTAACCCAGAGGTTCATGTTCTCTCTCTTTACCTAGAAGAGATGGTCATCCAAGGTTACAGGAGAAGTGGCTGAGAGATCAGCATGCAAAAACTTTGATGGCAGCTGCCTTTGTCTGTTAGGCAGGCTTTTCCACCCCAGAGCAGATGGCTTTGAAGTTGGCACAAAAGCCAAATGGACAAGACACAAATACACGTACAAGGCTTTCTCACCCCCACATGCATTAGTGCCCTCTGAAGACAAGTCACACCAGGCTTTCGCAGAAAGGTCTCTGGGTACGAGTGTGGAGGAAGTTCATTACATTCTCTTTTTTAACAAACTAGCTTGGTTCCCAAGCTTTGTTACTCAGGAAGTGATTGGGTGGCTGAAAATTGAACAGTAAGCTGCTGCAAGAGATAGACATGTTTGTCCTCTACTACATGCTGCATGGGTTTTATTTTCAGATATCATGTTTATTAATTTAAGTACTAGAATTAGTGAACAAATATTTAGTAAGAACATATTAAAAATGCACCCATGTTAAAAGAGCATATCAAAAAGGAAGACAATGAAAACTCAAGAAATAGCTATTTCTTTTGTGCTTATCAGAGGATGATAGAGTATATTACTCAAGTAAAATACCACGGCTTTGTTTTAGGGGGACTCCCTTCCATTAGCAATAAGTCAGCAGCAGCCCTATTAATATTCCTGGTAATGCTTTACAAAGTTTTGTGCAATTATATAACCTTGCTGCTGTTCCTGTGCAGAGCCTTTCACTGGTTATGAATATCAATAACCCCTAAGAGAATAAAGCTATCATTTCCTGACTGATCAGGTGGCCTACCAGAATTAGGATTATGCAATCTTCTTTAATGCAAAGTGGTTGTCAGTACTTTATGGCTCTAACAGCCAATCAGCGAGGCAGAGCCAAAGAGCAGACTTGTTAATAAAAATTAATGTTTAAAAGAACGTTCAGTTGGTTGTGTAGATAGACGTAACACACAGAGAGAAAAGGCAACGTCCTGCTAATAAAAAGTTTGACTGATATTCTCATTTGCAAAACTAGATAAATAAAACTAGGTCCTGGGCTCATATTTAGGCACTTCCCATTGATGGGTGCATTTAACATCAGCACAAGGCAAACCTTCTCCCATATTGACCAGAGGAGCAGCTGGCCTGTTGACTTTACAGCATATCTCCAGATTTACACCAGCAGGAAAGCAGAATCCAAAGCTCACTCCACCGGCTGAACAACCTGCAGTGCTGCTCCAGCATTTTCACCAGGCACAAGATGGAGATTTCCTCCCAGCTGGACATTATCTGACCTCTCTAAAGCAGAAGAAGATTCCAAGTTTATAAACAAAGGAGCATGGCAACATATCATTGTATTGATGAGGCAGCATTTTAACAGCTCTACTCAGCCTAATTTTACATATAGAACACCATAGTAATAATCCCCATAATCCCTTGTTAGCTGGACAGGACTCAAATGCGTCTCAAGAGAAGATAGAAAGGTGAAGTGATACATCCAAAATTTTACGCCTGAGGAACCTGGTACCTTGCACAGACACTTTATTTATATTTTTGGTCATGTTAATGCTGACATAAGCGTTAAGGTGAGGATGCAATAGTTGCACTGGCTATTTGTAGAGGCACTTTGTAAAGATCAACAGATTTTTTCAGAACAGCCATGTACAATTGTTACTTGCAAAAATTTCCATTAGAGAAGACGAAGCATTAGAAAAAACTACAATCCAGAAACTCAAAAATAAAATCTCCAAATTTTTGAGGTTTCTAGAGGATCCACCAGTCATTAGGCTAGTTGCTGTTCTAGTCCAAGTGTTGCAGGCTGCTTTCATCTTTGATCAATATTGATTTAAAACATGGAAGTGTGCAAAAAGCAAGCCAAAGGTTGTGATGCTGTCAGTAATTCACAGCAACACCTCAGACAAGGTACATGTTAAATTCTTGGCACTAGATTAAAAGTTAATAATATTGCCAATCCCAAACATTTAAAATTCAAAATTCACCAGATTTTTAAAAACAGTGTACTGGTTTGGAGTCTCCATTGGTCACTCTCTAATTCTACTATTAAATCACAGGTAATTTTGCAATACAAGCTGACCCTGAGAAATAACCCCCATACCAAAACACAAAGCTGATTCTGCTGCTCTCATGGCAAAGTTACAATGCAGCTATGGGGTTATGCTAAAATGCACAGTAACTACAAAGCACAAATACAAAGTATCCCTTTCAAAATCAGGCACATTTTGGTGTGATTCTGTCTGCAAAGTACTCCCCAGGCAAGATTCAGTGAAGTCAGTATAAAAGCATAATTATTGAAGCTGGGTTTATTTTACCCAGTCCTGTTTCATGCCTGTACAGGTGCTAAAGACATCTGCCTGATTTTCAGGGTGAACTGTCTAAGCAGTAAGTTACTTCAGAGTGCTTTAATCTGCAGGAGAAGTATAGGCATCATGCTTGCACAAAAGTGTATTTAGTGCAGAGTGAGCATGCATCAGGCATCTACAGGGTCAATGCTTCTTCATAGTGACTGGGAACAGTGGGTGAAAATTAACATTATTATCACTGCTAATGAAGGATGAAAAGCTCAAGCTAGTCATGTGGTAGAGCCATCAGGAAGGAATTGGCTAATATAAGTAATATATAGTAAGTGTGAAGTTGATGTGACCTTTCTATATGGAAAGCGAGCTTTCCATAGAGAGCACACTCTCAGAGCTGCCAGATGGGAAGAAATATCTGGTACAACACCTTTCCTGCTCTCAGTTTAGCATATGGAGCAGAGCCTGTGCTGTCGCTAATCTCTCATTGCATCTGACAAGCAGCATGGATAACCATCAGGGAGAATACCTGACTTTCATTAGACATTCACAGAGCCCTGAGCTAGAAGCAGCTAACTTTACCAGCATCCTGATAAAATTCACCTCCTGTGCTTGAAGACAGCCTAGAACAAGATACCTGATTTCAGAATTTCAAAATTTAATTTGAAACACCTCCTACAACCCAGATCAAAGTGGAATCTGAGAAGACTTTTACTGTCAAACTACAGGCACCCAACCAAAATCCTGGCCCCAAATAGCTCTGAGTTTTTTGTGATGGCCAAAATGCAGTCTTGGCAATTTGCAAAATACCAGATAGGATTTTGTGTTCCTTTTTGTCCACACCTACTGCAGGTTATTAACCTGAATGGCAGTGCACCAAACTCATGTAGTACCTTTGCACATCAGGCGAGCAATTGACAAGTTAGCAGACCTCCAAAATGAAGCTTAGCTGTTTTAAGCAGAACAGGTGCCCTGATGTAGTTGTCCTTGCCCATACTGTGGTCGCTGCCAAAGGCTCTGTTCAGGACAGGGTCCCCAACTGGGCTAGGTGCTGTAAAATCAGAGTCCCAACCTCACAGAAGAGCTCCAGCAAAAGCTTTGAGGGGCTGAAAGAAAGGCAGCAAGGAGAAAAAGTGATCAGAGTAAACCTGGCACACATCCTGCAGGCATCAAATAGGCAGCTTTGAGGAGATTCAGTTTTAAATTTAGCTTTAATCTATCTGACCCAGTTCCTCCCTTTGTAATTTTCAACTAAGCCTATAAGAAAAAGAAACAATGTTCTGTTTAAACCACTTGAAGAAAATAAGCCTTTTCTGCTGGTTTAAGTAGCAGACTGCAATAGCGTATGTTACGTTAAGGCAAAATACATTTTCTCAGAGTCTGAAGCTTCTGCACATTCCCGTGATCAAGAAATTCATCCAGAACAAAAAAGTAGCAGGATCTGTTCCAATAGGGACACTGAGAGGCACAGGAGCAGGGGAGTTGCCTGTGCACCCTCGGTAGTGGGGCAATTAGCACAGATACCCCTGGTTCTGGATTTGGATGAAGACAGTGAGTGTGGCTCACTTGAACATGACCAGGCTGCTCTTGGGTCCTTTGTGTGGTCTGCTTGTGCAGTAGCACAGAGGAAATGTTCCTAGCTAGAAGATCCCAGTGTGGCTTCAACAACCAGTCGCTATCCTGCTGTGCTGGTCCTTTGCTCAGTTGCTTGAAAATTTCCCATATGGTAGAGAGACAGAAGGCACCATTTTCCGCTAAGGGATTAGAAGTGACCTCTGCCCAAAAGCTTGGGTACTTTTGCTTATGATGAGGCAAAGCCAGGCTCCCTTTGCTTTTGCTGGGTAAGAATGGCAACTTGCTTTACTTGAACTTTTTGAAAGTGGTCTGATAGTCCCATGGGACCTCCCAGAGAAACTCAGGTTGTTGCAGCACCTTCTTGCCTCCCAGCTGTAGCTAATGGCTTAAGTTCTATTTAGGAATTTGCCTTTTACAGGCAATTTCTTGCAATACTGCATGCTGTAAACACATTTTAAATGAGCTAATGCTTAACTGCAGAGTTTTAGCAGTTCTCTGAGATGGGGCCAGTGTCTTCAGGGACCTTGCACAGCTCCTTGCTAAATGGCAACAAGGGAGATGTGCTTAGGGGCACCTAAGGGGCAGATTGGCACCTGTGGGACAGAAGAGACATCTGTTGTGCCTGTATTTCAGCAGCACTAATCCATGTCAGGAAGAGCAGGTTTGAAGCCCTCAGTGTTTAAGTCAGTCATACCA
>NW_009925467.1:13416-18385 GCF_000696875.1 Nestor notabilis | reverse complement strand
GTTCAGCAGTAGTAGACATCTAATCGAGGTCTAGATGGGTCACATTCATTCAAGGCAGAAGACATTTGGGAATTTCAAGGAGAGCTAAACCCTTGCCAGCCATGCCTCACTGCTGTGGGTGGCAAAGGGGAAGAGAGACGAGTTGCAGCTGTCTTGTCTCAGCACAGGAGCACAGAGTGCATGCACAGCTCTCAGGGAGCTATTTGAGAGGCTCTGGCTTTGGACATGGGAACAGCATGCATAGTGAGAGGTAAGCAAGGACACCCACAACATGCCCCGTCTGTGCAAGGCAGTGCAGGATGAGACCCCCCCTCTCATCCTTACAGACACCTACATCTACCTCACAACCTTGCCGTACAGCAACATGGGCCCCAGAGGTGAGGACCATAACAGACTGTAACCACGTGCATCTCAGCTGAGGCAGTTACCTCCAAGCACAGTGCTTCAGTGCAGTGCCTATATTGCTTCTTATTCAAGAGCTAGCTTATCTGGTGTTAATTTCAGTATCTCAACACCCTCCTCCCTTGCACAGCTGCTCATCACTCATAGAAAACCCTGAATTTACTGCCAATGCAAACAGCCACAAACAGGCACAAAGATATGGAGCTTATGCAGCTTTTCTCCCTACAGCCTGGGAAACCATGCCACATCATGATTCGGTTCCACCACCCTTCCTAAGGAATTCATAACACCAATACATTTCTTAACATGTTCCTTGTTCAACAGGCCAGCCTAGCTGAGCAAATGCTACTCTCTCTTTTAGTGCCTACTGTACAGCGTTGTTCATATCCAAGGGCATTTAGAAGGATCAGGTTTCTGCAGCTCCGAGGTAGGGAAATTTATGATCCTTATAAGCTCTACGGTTGTAAATAATTTTTTAATATGGTGAAATGCAGGCAGAAAGATTTAAAGACCAGATTATGGCTGAAAAGCCACTGGCAGTTTGGGGTATAATACTTTCTGTCTTCTGAAAGTAACAGGACAGACCAGCTTTCACCATGTTTTTGATCAGAAAACCTTGTATGTCTGTGAACAGAAAATCCTTTCACTGCTCTTTTAGACCATGGATGTGATAATGTTTCATTCACTTCCTTTACAGACCACAGGGTGGCAAAGATCACTTGGTGATTGGCTCGTGCACAGCAAGATGACAAGCTGGAGAGCTAGGTCCTCAGCATGGAGATGGGTAGAGCCATGTGGAACATCCACTGCCCTTGAGCGAACAGAAACTACAGCCACAGCAGCATGCACTCCACTGCTTGTATATGCAGGTTATATTCCCTTCCCATGGGAGGGACATAGGGTGAGGAACAAAACCAAGATTCAGATGCTCCAGCAGAAGATGGGCTTCCAGGTGGAGTCCATAAAAGGCCAGGTCTTTGTGCATTCCAGGTCTCCAGAGCCTAACATGGACTGATGGCACTTCAAGGCCCCACTGATGATTCACACTGCAAATAAACCTCAGAAGGCAGCAGGTGCCGGTGCTCATCAGAGGACGAAGCACAATTGTTTTCTAGTGAACAGAGTAATTTGAAAAGTATTTGTGCCATCTTGCCAAAAACACAAACTGTGCCACGTTTATATTTAGATGCAGATATCCCTCTGGGAAGAAACCACAACCGGTTATGTCACACATAAATCAGAGCTACCTGCTGATACCATCACAGAACTTACTACAGTGCTTTTCTAAATGGCGAGCTACCCAAATCAAAGGGTACATTTTTCCTTGCCATAAGATGAGCTATGATGCACTATTATGTATATAAACTTTAATTTACATCTCAGACTACCTATTTTCTCAGGAAGCAAAATACAGGGATAGAGGTGTTGGGCAGGGAAGAGAGGATATAGGGCTGCAGCCATCTCCTCCTCAGCACATTCCTACCCCACACTTTTGGCTCCCCTGAGAGTACTTTGTGCTCCCTGCTAAAGCATGATTTTATTTATTTTTAACATTTCCTCTGCTGAGTGAATAGCACTGTGCAGAAGGGAAGGGGACTGATGTGCTGGCCTCAGGGCTATCAAAGCATGTAACACAGGGGCTGTATTAGGGATTTAGATGGATGGATTTTCAATCCTGCTGCAGCCGTTCTGAGTAGTTGCACAGCAAGCAGGTATGCAGCTCTCATTAACCTCTACAGTGCATTAATCGCTGGAGGGGCACAAAGGTCTGCACTGGACTTGTCTGAATTACAGCTGGTTGTTGCTCAGGTTTTTTGCAAACTGCCTGCAGCTTTCAGCAGGCTGAGCCCTCTTCTGCTCCAGCCACCAGGCTCCGGCTCCTCACCGTGCTAATGTCTGCATTAAACCACTCCTGGATCCCACACAGCCCTGCCACTCTACACGCAAAGGCAACATGCTCCTTCAGGTATCATCATCCCCCTTATATTAATAGGATTCATGATGGACAATGGAATACAAATCATAACACCCCCCCCCAAACATTTCCCGAAACTGCTAAGCTGACAGCAAACACATGAGTCTTAGGAAAGGATGTTTGAATATATGTGTATACAAATAGAGAAGGGTTATGTTGAAAGAAAGCAGTTTCTGCAAGACTTCCTTCACTTGTTCTTGTGTTAAATGCTATGGATAGTACTGGGTATCAGTGATCTCACATTTCCTTTAAAAGGCAGTTTAACCCTCAGTTCTTTCCAAAAATAATCATGTTAATCACGGTGCAAGGTTCTGCAATTATGCTTTCACTATTCCCACAAAAAAAAAAAAAATAGCATTTTTCATCTCCTCTTCGCTATTTGGAATATAGGGTTTGCAAATCCAGTGTGAACAAGCACTATTTAACTCATTAGGGCAGTATACTGCCTGAATACATAACTAATTTTGAATACATAACACATTGTAAATATGCAAACCCACGCATATCTGTGGGTAACATTAGGGATTCAAAGTTCTGGTTTAACTCAAACGTTGCTGTGGATTAAGAGTTAAGAGCTCTGATGTAATTTTGTCTTCTCATTCCTCCCATCCTTGCTTTTTATGGTATATAATGAGATAATTACAATGCCATTACCACATTGACAAAAACTGGTTTGAAAAACCCATAAAAAGGCCCTTGATAGCTGCACAGATGGTGGGCCTTATGGATGAAAGTTTGACTAGATGATCTCCAGAGACCCCTTCCAACTTTAATTTCCCTACAACATTTTAACATGTACACTTATATGCCAACACTTAATATTACTCTTCTGTATTCCAGTTCATCCAAACAGAAATACCCCGACAGGGCAGACAGGCCTCAGAGGCTGACATTCCTCTGCTAGATCACCTCCTGTGCCTTGCCAGACTGAGCTCTGAGGAAAGGCCATACGCTGCTCTCTAAATACCACATGAGCCACATCCTTGGGGAGCTCAGCAGTGGTGGCATCTGGGAAGGATGGACACGCAGACCTGACAGCTGTTGGATTGAAATGACCTACAGAGAGAGATGGTTCTCACAAACACCGAGCCTCATTTTCTCCTTGCAGGGTAAGGACCTCAGCTGCGATGACATTCTCCATCATGGATGTTTGGGGTAGGGAGTGCCAAGCAGGGTCTCACCAGCTTGCTTTTCCCCCTGCCATCAAACACCTCTTGTATTTACCCTCTGCCTCCTCCACATCATGGCTGTCAGTGGCCTCCAGACCATGCTTCTGACAGAGCCTGAGTACCCCTGTACCCCTCATATTTCTGAAATCCTTCACCCTTTCTCTCCAGCCCATGAAACAACAGAGATAAGCCATTCATGCTAGGCTATTGAGAAAAGTAAGAAAGTCACTTCTGTTTGTTAAAAGTGACCATTCCTCCTCTTCTGCAGCATGACACTGAGAATGATGGGCACCATTTTCACATCCTGTTAAGCTAATGCCATCCCCATCCTGCTTCCCAAATGTGCAAGCAATAAATCTTTCTGTAGCCCCTGTGTTTTCCAGGGCAGAGTCCATTTTGGACACATAAACTCTAAAAATAGAAAATTCTCACGTTCCAAATATCCAGCAGCTTACTACCTGCTCAACACCCAGGCAGCACCTTGCAGGGAGGATGGTATGCCTGTACCTACCTCAAACAGCTTCCAAAAGTCCCTGCCTAGTTGTGTTTTCCTCCTCTCAGATACATGTACATACATGCACCTACACAAGCACTCCTTTGTTATACAACATCATTTTGTAAGCTACAAATTTGCAATGGTGGCCCAGTTTCTCTGCCCATTTGCTTGCAAGTTTGATGGTGCATGTCCTATGCTGGAAGAAAATACCTGAGCCTTTCTCATGTGCCCCTACCAGCTCACAACCTGCAGACTGTACACCGATCCAGAGACACTTAGTGTTAAGATTAAAGAGCTATATTATTTTAATTAAGACTAAGATTAATATTTTTATTATAATTCCAATCAAAATATATATTCCCTACCACCATTCTGGAAATGGTAATATTAATCCTTAGTCAAACCCAGAAGTAAATCCATCTGATTTTCTTAACATATAGCTTGTGTTAGGAACCCCCAGATTGACATGTGTTTACAAACTTCCATTTTGTTTTTCTCCTCAGTGACATTAGCCTTGAGGAGGAGCAGCTGTTTATACCATGACCCACAGATAGTGAAAGCTATTTAAATATAGTCTGGACAAAGTATTTGCTAGGACTACAACTAGGCTCTGGGCTTTCTTTTTTGCTATCTGCTGCTACCCTGTCCACTTCCACTAGTCCTTATTCAGTACTTTTAGTTCCTATGTACCCTCTAATTACTCTTTCACTAGCTTGTCTGGATCCTACCCATTTGCTTCCAAGTTTGATGGTGCGTGTCCTATGCTGGAAGAAAACACCCAAGCCTTCCTTTGTCCTCGTGCCCCCACCAGCTCACAACCTGCTTCCAGCACCCAAGCCCCCTGAGCGAGCTGGTGCATTGCTTCAGTACCTGAGCTGCTCTCATCCATCTCTGCCCTGCTGGCATCATGGAGACACATCTCCAGGC
>NW_009925467.1:0-13380 GCF_000696875.1 Nestor notabilis | reverse complement strand
TCTTTCCCTCAAAGGCTTTTTTCCCCAGTGGTATCTCAAAGCATGAATCAATCACACATAATTTTTCTACCCAACAGTTTCAGAGTTAGATATATTTTATCTGCTCTAAAGTAACAAGGAACAAAATACTTTTCTGATGCTTAGTTAAAAAAAAAAACAACACAAAACAACAAAAGAGTATGCTATTGTCTGCATTTTTCTTTCAGTAGCAATTTTTCTCCTTTACTACTGCTTCAAGTGGTAAAAACATTTAAAATAAAATGAGAGAGTTGCTCAAAAGAATTGGTTAAGAAAGTAAGAAAAAGGAGTGTGTTTGGAAGAGTATTTTCTGCCCTCACCTCCTTCACTTTCTCTCGTGCTACTGTTATTTTCCTAGTGCCACAGAAACACACGAAGGCTTTAGTTTTGTTGTTTTATGCTGCGTAGCCACGCAAGCTGAGGAGAACATCTTACTGTTGGTTTCAGAAGACCTGGATTCTGCTAGCAGTTCAAATCATGGCTGATTTTTAAGGTAGTGGCACCACCGGCAAGCCAGCAAAGCGGCAGATGTTTGCAGGATCTTGACGAAGTGTGAGCCTATAGGGCAAGCAACAGAACCAGCAGGAAGACATTTGGGAGAAAGTATTTTAATGTGGAAAAAAATGACTCTGTGTTTTTCAGCTATGGGAAAAGACTGACTTTTAAAACTAAAATTAGAAGCTAGAAGAGGTAAAAGTGTTACCCCCTTTTTTAAAAATCAAGAGATTTATTCTATTGTAAAACCGCAACTGAGCTCATGTTTTTTGGATTCCAGCTCTTCCTGTTCTTTCTCTCCAAACACGTGCCCCTTTGGGCAACTTGACTCCACAGAGCTTCAGGAGGAAAAACTGGGCTCTCTCTGTAGATGTCAACCAGCACAACCTTTACTGGGGAGCAAGGGAAAGAAAGAGGCTCCTGTGAGCCCCGCTGACCAGTGGGAAGCAATGTGGAGAATCCCACACTGGCACCCGCTCACTGCTCTTTCCTGGATGCCCTCTTGAAACGCCTGTCAGGCAGTTTCTTCTAAGAAAATTTATGTGCAAGAGGAAGAGAGTAATGCATTTCCCCCTCCCCAGCAAAGCTGGTCCTTGCACTGGTTTTGATGAATGACTTATGGTGGCATGACTGGAAAGGTATGCTTTATCCTGCCTTCAGGGAGAAGGTAGGGACACAGCCTGGTGCAAACAGGGCGGCTCACCCTTTATTGAAAAGGCAAACCAGAAGTCTCTGGCTATTTCCCAAGACAGAGATGTAACCCTCTGAACCTCATTCTTTCCACTCACCACAGCCCAAAGCAAGACAGCTCAGAGGTCTGGATGCAAAATCGAGAACAGCATCAGCCACATTATAAGTTTGGTCTGCAGTACGCTCCTTTATTTTCTCTTCCTGCTAACAAGAGTCCGGGATGAGGCAAGGATGCTGTGATATGACAACTGCACAAAGAGCACAACTGCTACCTGAAATCCTGTCTGTGTTTCTCTCTTCATTAAAACATACAACAAAACACCCTACACAAGGTGCTGAGAATAACCAGGCAACACTATTAGCTGTCAGATAAAGCCCTTACAAGAAGGACAATTCCATTTTTCCACTCCTCTGGCTTCAGGAATCATGTGCTAACCCCAGCTGCAGAAATTTAAATCTGGTCTTTACATTTAGGTGACAAGCCATCTTTATGGCTCATCTGGACAGCTGCAAAGCTATCCCAAGTGGAAGGAAGGGTACTCAGAGCAATTGCTTAGTCTTTAGGTAGTGCCTGGATGAGTTTCAGGACTCTTTCATGCCCTTCACAGAAATTAAAATCTGTCATTGCTACTTGTGCATTCTGTCCACTCCCTTTAGATGTATTTTATTCCATATAACTACATTAAAATTATGTTTAGGATTACTCACAAAATTTGTGCATACAATATCTGCCTTTCTGATTAATGTCCCCCCTCAAAGGAACTCAGAGAGCAGAAATGAAAATACCATTCTCCAACTTGCCCCCACAGATGCTTCAGTGCAAAACCAAAAACCTGCAGTTTTGCCTTCATAATTGAAGAACCAGAAGAAATTTTAGCTTTTTCAACAAATAATGAGCTTCACTAAAAATAGCCTCTGTTCCTTTCTTGAACTCAATTAAATTAACAGAACCAACCAACCAGTTTAGTGATGTTGGAAGGGAAAGTGTCAGACTTTCAGTTGATAGAAGAAGAATGAATTTCCTGAATTCTCATGTTTGACAGCTCTGATGTTGAAACTTTTCTCCAGAATAAAACCAATGGTTTATTCACCTCCCCTGGGGACACTGCTGGACATATAAAGCAGAACTGTGTTATTTCTTCTCTTCTAACTTTGTTATAAGTTCTACACATGTTTTCCCACATAGAGACTCCTAAGTAGCCTCCCCGCCCCCCAAAAAAAAAAAGCTATTTTGAAGAAGCTATTCCAAATACCACACATAATATCATAATGGAAAGAGATGCTGGGTTGTTTGGTTTTTTTCTGGAAAATGAAACAAAATGAGAACCTCAGCACACATGCAATGTCCACCTTACTTGCTTAAATTTTCCTGGGCTACCAATCTCTCCATACTGTGAACCTGACAAGTGTGAAACACAGTGGCCATGCGACCAAAAGCAAGGTACTCTCTGCTTAACCCCTTGCCCATCACCCCTCCAGCAGCCTGTGACCTCCCTCCTAGGCTGACTGCAACCTGTTTCTTTTCTCAACCCTAGGCATATACCTGCAAAAGCAGAGGTAGATGAAGCAGGACTGCCTCAAGTCTGCACTCTGCACCACCTAGAGGGGAGCCAGTTTTGGCCCAAAAAATAGCTGTGTTAGCAGGGCCATGAAACCCTGTACCCTCCTGCAATGCAAATATGCTATAGGAGGAGCAAGCCTCACAGTTTGTTTCTACCGTGGCATGGCTCAAAATGATGCTGTCATTAAGATGGAAGAAGTCATGGTGTCAGAAAGCAGCCCCAAACCCTCCCTTCCACCACAGAAACCCATTGCTGAATGTATTTGTACCATACTCAGACCTCTCAATGACAAGAGTGATATATAGCTATCGCAGTATTTATACCACAGCGACCACTGCAGTATCTGAGGAGTGCAGTATAAATACAGACCGAGCAATGGCCAGGGAAGCCTAAAGAGCGGGCAAGGAGGGCGAGTGGCCAAAGCAGCTGAGGGACGTGCTGATTCAGTGCATCTCTTTCAGCTGTCCTCAGCAGCGGGTTGCCACTGAGTGGAGGTCAAGAAGGTTAAAAGAACTGATTTTTCTTTTTTATCCCCCCTTTAACAGTCTGTTTCTCATGCTTTGCTTGAGGCCACGAGGTTCCTCATTTGAGTATCTGACCACAGCACTTTGCATTATTACATGAAGTATAATAAACACATAACGAGTGATGGGTTGGCTTATGCCTGCCAGTCTGCAGCACTCGGCAGATGAGGTTCAAATTATCATCCCTGCCTTACAAATGAGGAAATCCATGCAAAGGGAAACTGCCTTGCCCCAGCAGGCCCTTGGCTGTGCCAGAAGCAGAGGAGAGGTTCATGTTCTCACCCCAAAATAAGGCTTTTAAGACAGCAGCTTGAAATATATTCCTGTTTAAATGGGAGGGAAATTGAAATGGTTGTTTAGGAAAAACTTGTGGATGTGCATCTCTCAGTCACATGCTCAGTTTCTTCCAAATACACATTAAAGGCAAGTATTTTCAGCTGGCTGAACAGACGTTTTAGCACCGAAATTAGTGAGAATTTGAAATATGAGCTTCGCATCTTCTTTCTTCTCTACAAATATATTATAATTCTCTATTCCCAAATGAAACCTTTAAATTAAATATAAGCTAGGAATTGTCCCTCATACAAACAGGGCATTTGCAAGCATGTAGCTGGCTTAAGGGAGCTTCTTCCCATCTGCTCTAGCAATGCCTGAGTACCCCTCCTTGCTAGAGAAGGGCACTTCACCACTTTGTTCTAGTTTTTTCCACTCAGGATACTGTATTTTTAATGAAGAAATGTGACAGCCACAGCAGCTCACGCACTAGTTGCAATTCCCTGGTTTCTTTTCTGACTCTACCACCCTGCAGGGAGCTGGACTTCTCAGCAGCACCCAGCACGCTGATTAAATACCCAGCAACTACCTTCAGAGCCCCTTGCACAGCTGGAAAGGCTGCAGTGAATGGTTCTCCAGGATAAGATTGGATTTGGAATGGTAAGAACAGATTTGGAAGCCTCTTTTTGCCTGCAGCAGTAGAAATGGCGGAGTGCATGGGACCACACTTAAAGTGAAAAACTTACCTGTGGTTTATGGAATTACTACCATTTGACTAACTTGGGCTACTTCTGCCCTTACAACAGAAATATTCAACTTGGATATTGACGGAAATCACTACAATTACTACACATCTCTTCTCATGGCCACTCCTTCAGAATGGCATGTGGACACAACTTCTTGTAAAGGGCATTTTTCAAGCTGCACCTCCTGGCTTGATTCACTTTGCAGCCTGGCTAAGGATCCTCTCTCCCTGCTAATTTGGCACTCAAAGCTCTTTAGTAGTTCACCAAGGCAGACAAAATCAAGCCCAGTTATATGTGAGGCTCTTGCTTCTCAGTGTACAAATAGGGAAGACCTCTCTGACAGATACCTTCTTAGCCCCCTTCCGCAAGTAAGGTGCCACACCACCAACTTGGTTTGTGTTGGTTTGATCACAATGCATGCTCTGTAATATTCCTCAAGTACAGGATATCTGTCCATAATATCTCAGTCCTAGTCATCTTCTCCCCATTTTGCAGCAGGCTTCAAAGGCAATTTTCACAGCAACTTTGCTATGGATGCTACTGTAATAAGAAAAATCTGTTTATCAGCCTGGCAATACAAGGGCTCCCTGAAGCCATGGGTTTTGATCATGAAAGATCTGATGCAGCTTCTATTTTCCTTGTAGTTTTCCTTGTGTACACTCCTGTAGATAAGGAGTAGATATCAGTCTGAAGGACCTGACAGTACCCACTGTAACAGAAATGTGCCAACTCCTCCAGGATAATATTTCCTCTTTCCTGCCCTGCTGCTGTTACTCACTTGCGCGTGTGTGTTTGTGCTTGGACATCCCTGAGATGGCTCTGCTTGAATGTACTGTATTTCTATAAATCTCTAATGTTAAAGAAAAATGGAGTTTTAGAGCAGAACTGCTCAAATGTGAGCAGGATCTACCGCTTATAATCCTAACAAGCAGCTTTCACCTTGAACCCCAAACAAGCAAAAGCTTGTTTTCCAAAGTGCTCACAGGCACTGCTGCTGCCTAGGTTATTTCTTGCAACCGTGATAGCAGACAAAGAATTGAAGTGACATTTTCCTTCTTGGCATCAACTAAACTGCCCCCACCTCCACCCTGCATCTGACTCCACAGGTTTTTTTCTGGAGATGCTGAGTGTGATCCCTATTTGTGCGCTGGTGAGACATCTACAAGGTATGCTGGAAGTGCAGCTCTCCCTTGATGAATATGATTATGAACATGCATCTGTTATTAAAGTGGATTTTTATAATATGCAAAATATGCCACAAATTAAATGCTGTCCAGTTTCTTGGGGATACACTTTTTGTAACATCCAGATTGAATTGCTATAAATTCTGCCTGCAGCTCTGCCAGAAACATTCTGACATGACTTGTAACCAATACAAAAGTAAAAATAATTCTCACTACCTGAAGCAGATAAACGTTTTGCTCTATTCTGAGATCTTTACATCAATTCTGCATTTTTTATTCAGAGTGGGTTTTTTTCAATGTACTTTTTACTTACAGATGAATTTCAGCAACATCTCCTGAACAACCGAGCTTGACTTTAGCTGTTTAAATACAGTTTCAGTCTCATGAATACTTTTCACTGCATACTGTTTCCTTCCCTGAAGCCAGTGATTTGCTGACTTTCACTAGTGATGCAGAGAGGGGTTGACTTGTAAGAGGACGAGGGTTCTGCTCCCAGCTATGGTACAGGTTGTTTGGCCTTACCAAACCAACAGCCTATCTGGATTTCTGACTATATATCTCCAATATTTGGTGTGATTTTGTATGCATTTTTGAACCATGCCACAAGCATGAAAGCTCACAGATCTCTGTCTGACACCGGCACACCCTATGAAACCTTCAGATGGCACATTTCTGGGTCTATCATGTAGAACAGCAACATGTATTTGGCAAAGTGCTACAGACCCCGACAGCTCTGGAGTGAGCCTCTTCATTTCTGCGTATGTTAGTTGCTTATATTAGAGTGTGACTTGTGTCTGGCTTTCATGACTGTGAGGATAATTCCCATGGGGAAGATCCTATGGTCACTACAGAAATACAGCAGGGAAGTCTTCTGCTAGTACATGACGCTCTTGTGCTTTTTGTAGTAACTTCTACATGTGCACTATGTAACTTTTAAACCAATTAGTAAAATGCTTTCTGTGGGTATGGCATATTTACTTTGGCCAGCAGTGGCTGAAGTGACAATCTATGTTTTTTTAAGGCTGCCGAGGTTATTACAGACAAGAAATGTAGTTTAAATAACTAGAATTTCCTGGAAATACATGAAGATTTTTGCTTTTATGCAGGATCACATTTCTTAATAGATTACAGACCATGGGGTTTTGTTTTTATTCCACCTCTGGAAAACAGACTCTTAGGCTGTCAACTGCTTTCAAAGCAAGGAAGAATTTCATTAAATTTTGATGTTCATAAAAATAATGATGTTGAGAGCTAGCACCTCATGAACTTCTTGTTTCAAAGTCAGGATTTCCTGGAAGCCCACACATAACCCACTGCCCCTCCAACCCATACCATGCACTAAATATAAAAATTGGAGAAATGGCGAAAAATAAAGGTAGACAACAAGAGGTCCTAAATTCCAATTCCAGGTATTACATTCTAGAGTCTGTCAGGACTGGGAAAGAAGACTCCTTGGCTGAATACATATGCAGATTGAATTTCTGAGTTCAAAGAGGAGATTCTTCAACTTCGTGAAACCAAATCAGGCCATAACAACAATACAACCCTCATGTTTCTAAGAGTGTCCTCCATTTTCTTTGTAGTATCAGGTCTGTGTTTCAAATTCAATTTTCTTAATTTTTTCTCTTCAGCCAGAAAATCCCTCACTTTTTTCTCAGGTCACACACGAATTCTCTCTTTGTTCAAATACAGCTTATATTTCAGCCATCTATATTGTGGGATACAACTGTCTTTTAATTAGTTTTGCCTATCTGCAGTGAAATTAGATCAGTGGCTATACTTGGAGCACATCCACAGTGTTGACAAGGTCTGAGCTATACCAACTTCGCAACAGATAAACATGAGTGAACCCTGCTCTGCTGTAAGGTAACGAATGCAACCAAAGATGTCAACCACTACTCTGCAAATACACCACACAATATTCCTTCCTAATTGTCTTCAGTTTAGCCAAGGGGGAAAGCACTTTTTGGCTGCAAAGTGAAACCACTACATGAAAGCCATGCTCTGCTCAAAACAGAGACAGCCCTCTATGCCAAAGTCATGCTGGCAAGGACACATCAAAACCAAAGTCCCCGGCCCCTCGCTACCTTACTTGTTTATGTCAATCAGTTTGGAGATTTTTAACATTTGAGTTATGTTTATCTGAACTGGTTTTCAGGGTCTAATTATAACATGTGAAGCAGGGTGAGATTGCTGCTATGAAAGTCGCAATATAAATAAGAGGACTTGACGGGCTGACTGATATGCTGGCACAGACTAGACATGTATGTCACGTGGAAGCCCAGTGCAGCTGTTGTAGTCCATGGTACAATAAATAGCTATGGGGAAGCGGTGCAGTCAGGCGGGATTTTTTAATACTGCTTACTGTGCTACTTGGCCAAATACACTCCGTTTGCAAAAAACTGGGCAATAGCTGCAGTTTAAACACAGGAAAGCGATGGTTCTGGCAGAACAAGGTTCTTTGAAGGCTCTGCAGGAGAATGTGGCATGGTTGCCTGCCTCTCCAGCCCCATCCTTTCACACAGTTCTCCAGAGATGACCCGACCATAACTTTCTACTCAGCAAAACTGACAGGGCACATTTTCTCGTCTCTTTGAGCTGGGAGAGTGTGCCATGTACAGTAATGTGTGTAATCTCTCCTCCCTCTGCAGGAGGGACCCACTGCAACCGCCAGCAATGGGCATGCAAGGATCATGCCTGGCAGCACTCACAGATGGATGTCTCAGGTAAGACTAGGCTTCTGAAAAGGATCTCTATTTATAACCCGGACCTCGATAGGTGGCTGGTCTGGGTGTTAATGTGACAAAGTATTGGTTTTTAGAGTCGCTGAAATGCCTCAACACAGAATGGAAGATGAAACCACTGCTGGCTTGCAGATGGTCATTCATGCCATGTGCTGGTAAGAGAAGAAGCCATCAATACCAGGTATTTGCAGTACACTGGACACCAATTAAACTGATTAGGGTTCATAAAATATTAATTATAAAGCACCTGCACCCTTTCTAATGTTAGGTTCTTGTCCATTTTAGAAAAAAATGTCCTGTCACAGGGTATATGTATCTTTAAATTATCAACTGGCAATGAACTGAGCTTTTGACAAGGCTCTGGAAAATGCCTGGCATCTATAATTCCAGCAAGATGCCTTCTGGGTTTCTATTACACAGATGTGAGCAGTGTATTAACCCACATTTCCCCAGCAAGGAAAAGGCACTACAACTGCAATCATTGTCCTCAGAAAGTAATTTATGTCTCCTTTTTAACATAGATTCTCAGTATCCTGTTTATGCAGCAGCGCCATAAAATGCAAAATGATGCAACACCCAAATATTTTCAGGGCTACTGATATAAGCTAATTTTATTTGGGTAAAGTAATTTTTCTCCCTAGCTCCTTTCTACTCAGCTCTCAGTGTTACTCATGAAGTTTGCCCCTATATCCATAAATAGTTGCATAAAGTGACAGGGCTATCAAGTTTGATAGTGCATGGATATATTTCATATGTTATTGGAACACAGACTCTGATGCTGCAAAAAGCCAAAGTAGCAAATTTAAAAATTAAAAAAGAAAGAACTTATGTGAGCTGCAACAAGATCACACAAGAAACTCAGTTTCAAAAAACAACAAATAAAATTATTCTCAGCTTTTTTTCCCTAACCTCCTTTCTGATTTAAATGATTTCATTCCATATTTTAAGACACCTATACCTAAGCCTGAAAGCATATGCTGTATATATGTATATTTTTTTTTTTTTTTTTTTTTGCCTATTGTTGGACACTGGCATTGGTATTCAGTTATGCTGTGGATGCACTAGCAGTTTTTAGTTTGGTCACATCAGACAGGAACTGTAATCCCAAGTGTGACCTGAACCCAAGCCTGTGGTCAAGTGGGAGCTGCGACTCATTACAGATGTGGATCTGAGATCCTGGGTTCTGCTGCAGGACAGTGCTATGGGTTGGCTTCATAACCAAGCATCAATGGAGCAGGAATTCCTGGTGGGACTCCAGGTGTGAGGATGATCAGGTTTCCAGCCCTGACACTCCCTACCTCAGGTCACTGCAGCACAGATCCAGATTCAGAGGAGTCCAGAGAGCCTCCTCCTCTCTATATCTTTAATTTCTGGGTAGTCACAGTGCACAGCCCTGCCAGCCAGACATGATGCCTCTTGGACAGAGACCTGTCTGCTAGCAGGTCACTTGGCTCAAGGCACTGCATGGCCTACACGAAGAGCTGCCTGACTCCATCCACACCCCTCAGCCTTGCCTTTGGCAACAAGACTTGTTCTCCTCCACCTCCCTGTGCGTGCTGCCACTAGCAGCCACTGAAACTCATGTTTTCTCATTTAAAGATAATTCCCACATGTTTGAGTTTATTTCTTGAGATTATGTTGCGGTTTGGCTGGACAGAGAAAGCATTTGCAATACACGCCATCTATTCAGAGAGAATGGCATTGCTCTAAGGTCAAAGTTTTAAAGAGACTTTGGCTGTATCTGAGGAGACCTGAAAAGCATTTTGAAGGCTTCAAGCACACATATGCATTAACCAGTGGATTAAGAACGTTCCTAGAAAGTTTTCCTTGTAGAACTGAAACTGAGAACACATAGTCTTCACATCATTGTCCACATTATGAAATCTGTGAAAACCAAACCATGTGCAACAACACAGCTGTTCTAACTAAAGGCATTTAATCTCCCACTATCATCTGAAAATATACATGCTCCAGCTCTTGGTTTTGTACACAGCAAGCAAGGGCTAGAGGGAAACTTCCTGTACTGATTTCCATGTCTGCTTATGTTCACAAAACAGGAAAAAAAACTACTTACCCCTAAAGGGGTACCTGAAATTCCTGGAGCTGAACAAACAAGAGGAGAACCTGTTATGCAGTTAGAAATGCTAACTATAGTTGGTCCCAAAAGTTACATCTTCAAGAATATGGGCAATGCTATATTCTTTACTAAGGGTGGGGTTAAGAGACTTAAAAAGCTGAATTATTAAATAAATCTCTCTGGCATCCCATGTGGAATCATATTCACACGTGACATGGCTGTGCCCATCCTACTTGGCAGGAAACTACAAAGGCTTGGGAGGATGTGGCTGTTGCATCTCTTGCTGTACCAAGGTGGAGATGTGGTCCTAATCCAAGCCTGAGCAATGAGCCTTCAGCAACACAGCTACCATCATCTTCAGGTACAGAAGCACTGCCCAGCCCAAACTGTAGGCAAAAATGGAGGAGGAACAACCCTTCCTTTTGCCCAACTTGACTTCAAACCCCTTTTCCCTAAGAATCTGGGTAATTTCACATCCATTTTTTCACCTCTGTTCTGTGTTTCCTATCTGAACAGACTGCAGACAACGTAAGGTTAGTTGGCATGTTTTGAAAACGTGCTGACTGTGGAAATTTGGAAAACATTAAATAAACATGCCTCAGGCATCTCAAAATCCGCACAGAAAACTTATCACTATGCTGATATCCAGCATGTCAAGTGTTTTCCAACAAAAGAAAATGTTTTCAATAAACACCTCAAGGCAATTTGTGACACATTCAGAAGGGAAGAACCGGGCTAACTGCAGATTATATTGGCATGTTTACCACGTGTGAACACAGTGGAAGGTTTCTGTAGTTGCTTTAGCAGGTTTCACGGTATCCCATGGGATCATACCTGACTGGCATAAGGATTAGATGTCTTGGACACTGCAAAATTGTCAGATGCAATTATCTTAAAGGGAGCAAATTAATTGGCAGCTCTGTGTTGTACAGGAAACCTGTGCTCTGCAGGTGACCACTCTGCTCTAGGAGACACTGATGTCTCCTGGTGGACCGAGGAGTGAAGCTGTAGGAGCTGCCAAGGGCCCTCCATCACAGCATGCCTGCTGCTCAGTGCAGTGACAAACCGCATCCCACAGCTCCAAACCCACAATGAGCTACAGCTCAGATTGGGGCCGTTAATCAAGCAAGACTTCAAGACTTTTTTTTAAGTAAATCACACTTTGCTTTATGATGACTGGGAGATGAGAGGAGATGAGGAGAAAACCAAACTATCATCTGATTTTCAAAAAGGCACCTTATTCTGCTGTTTCTTTCGAGGGTGCTTTATGCTGAGCAGCGCTCCGGGCTGAGCAGCAAGCACTGGAGCACTGCTGCTCTCTACAGGTCTGCGCTGCACGGTGCTCAAACCAGACACGAAACCCAAGTCCTGCGAAAGGTTCGGGAAAGGTAAACCCTGACGCTGATGTTGGCTTTTGGGAAATGCAACCGGGCAATCTCAGCCTTTCCATCCTACAGCTCACGTGTGTAAAAAGCCCCAAATCAAGCAGATTTCATAAAAGGGAAGGATGATCCGTGCTGCGCGACAGTGCAATTCTGCTTTTATTTTTTTCCTGCAAATGAAGAGGAAATGCTGCACTCTCAGGTGCAGAGAAAGAGGAAGTATCTGCTCCCCGATGGGAGCCCTCTCCCACCGCAACACACTGGTGCACGAAACACGATGGGGCACGGGCAGGCTGGAAACCACCTTTGGGTCTGCAGTGCTGAACTTTAAAGACAATTTGTGATGCAATTATAATTTTCTAAAATTTAGTTGTGGCTCTTCATTGTCTGGAATTTTCTTCGTTTTTCTTTCTCTGCTTTTTCCTCTGTAACCCACAAATTTTGGGTTTTTCTGCCTCTTTCATTAGCACAAAAAAGATAACCTGGAGTGGGTTCGGCACTGCTGAAAACAAACAGAGCAGGTCTTAGAACAGGAGGACAATAATAAATAAATCTATCCAGCCAACACAAGCAAGCCGTGAAGACATCAAAAGCACCTATTTAACCAAAGGCTGTGAGTTTCAGGATCAAGTTACTAGAGACAGTATGGGATCACAAGCTTTCGTTGGAGGAAAAGGCAAACTCAGAAAGAGGTGACCCCCCCGCCCCTTAAAAAAAAACCAAACAAAAAAAACCACACACACACACACACACAACTTTAAAAAAATTCAAGGGGGAAAAAAAAACCAAACCCCAAAACAAACCCCAAATCAGCTTATTTGTGAAATCTGTATCTACAACTGAATGTTACTGCTGAGATGAACAGCCAAGTACAGGAGCAGAGCACCTTGCAGCCAGGGAAAGCACAGTTAGAAGCTCGAACAGCAGGACAGTTTGATCTGACACATGGAAACTCTGTGAAGCTTTTTCTATGGGCAAGGCTAGAAAAGCTCTTAAAAAACTGATTCCCCAAGACCAGCTGGAGCAGCAGGCTTTTAGCAAGCTTGTTCCTAACGACTGAGCTCCACACAGAGCGTGACATAGATACGACTGCTTGTGAGAGAGCAAGTAGCTGTTCCAGCCTCTTTAAACATAATTTTTTTTCTGAAGACAACTTATTTTCGGTGCTGCATACCTGGTGAAAACTTCAGTATGTGTGACTAAAAAATAGTATTCTGCCATTTACTTGTTTTTCGCTGTCCCAGCAGCACTACCACACTCCGTGGAGCTGTGCTCAGAGGGGCAAATGACAAACCCCGCAGGACTCTCTGGGTTGGGTGTGGGTGCAGGATTTAACACCTCACGCTTACAGAATAAACAGATTTCACCTTAATCCAGAAACGTCCACTGATTGCCTTGCAGAGAACTTTGCCGACAGAAGAGATGAGGGGCACCCATTACAACAGAAAAGTTAACGTACACTGAAGATTTCACAATATGAACTTCTGGGGTGTACAGATTAAACTAATCGGAAATATGGATTATTTTGGAAATAACATATTTCCAGTACGGGAGAGACCAGGTACCACTGACTACCTGCCGGGCTCTGGCCTTCCCTGCTGAGGGAGCGGGCCCCGTAAAACCTCGGGGAACGGTCGCTTCCTCACGGCCGGGGCCGGGACATTCCGTGGCGGCGAGGCGGGCCG
>NW_009925466.1:11513-17341 GCF_000696875.1 Nestor notabilis | reverse complement strand
TGGAGGGTGATGGACAAACACTGCAGGGAACTGGTGCCGTTTGTCACTGTGAGCCCCAGCACCAGAGCACTGCGCCCAGCGCTTGCAGGGAACCGGCCACTGCTCAGCGCATGTGAGGGTGGCAGTGCTGGCACAGCGTGGTCCTGAGTCAGGTGTCCTGGGCTCGGGCTGTCAAGCTCCATCCTGCAGCCTCCGTGGGCACTTAGGAACCTCTACTCGCCTGGCACTAAACCCAAGGACAGTTGTGCAGCAGTTTGACAGCTGAAGTTGAGCTGCTGATGCTCATTGTTTTCCTGCCCTGACGGGTGCTGGTGATGCCATCAGGTCACCCTCAATTTGAATGTTTAATGGGGTGCTTAAATATTTAATTGCAGGCTGCGTGCTGTGAGAGTGTGTGTACCAGAGACATTGCCTGCGGGGGCCAGGCTGCTCCATCCGGGAACATGGAGGTGGGGCCATTCCAAGGGTCAAGACTGGCTCCTCTGCTGAGCCCCCTCTGCCTTAGAGCCCTTTGGAGTGGCTGTGTCGGGATGCAGGAATGGGGATACCTGATGCTTCTGGCCAGCAGCCACAATTCAATCCAGGTCCTCCCCACATAAATCTGAGCTGGGCTCCGGTGGCTGCACACTCAGCTCTTCCTTTCCACCCTTCCATTTCAGAAGCAGACCTGGACCCCTGATTTCCCTTCCCCAGATTTTTTCCCTGTGCTGCCCTTGTTTGCAAAGCCCCTTTTATTCTCTTCCCTGACTTCTGTGCCTCAAACGTGAGTTCATGTTGCCCTCCCTGGGTGAGCTCCGAGCGGGGTTAATCAGCCATGTGCTCTGCGGCTCGACGTGAGCAGAGACAAGCTCATGGCTCCAGCAGCTCTGCTCCAGGCCATCTGCAACTTTCTGGACTGTGGTAGCTGTTTTGTCCTCTTTTTGTGGGTTCAGCTGCCAGCCCAGCTGTGGCCACAGCTCCTGCAGCAGAACAAAGCACTCACCACACTGGAGCTGTGAGTGCGGGTTGAACCTGAGCATCCCCCAGGCTTGGTCCCCCAGGCTTGTGCTCTCGTGGTTCCTCGTTATGCAACCCAGAAACTTCAGTCCTATTTTTACTCATCATTATTATTTTGATGCAGTAAGTCTCGAGGTGGGATTGCTTGGCCTTCCCGTGCACCGGGAGCACCGCAGGAGCAGGGGTGTACGCACACGTGCTCATACACACACAACTCGGCCATGTCAACCCCAAGCCCCTCTCTGGGCCATGGGGCTGCTGCCTTTGCAGGGTCAGGCTGCAGTTCGCAGCTCAGCATTGTTGCCAGGAACAGTAGCTGCTGGGTGCTCCGGGTAGGAGCACAGCAGTGCCCGACGGATGAGCTGCATCAGAAGCTGCCCTGAGGTTAATGAGCTGTTGCGTGTTCCTGTGTCTGCCACGGGGATGGTGGTTTTGAAGTGCTGCTATTGCAAAGCTGTCCAAGCCTTTTAATATCATGTTCTCTATTAAGAAAAGCTGCAACCCCTCAGTGTCCGAGAGATGCATTCTGGGGCCACGATATGTGCTGGAGGTGAGGCACCTTTGCTCTTTGTTTTCCATTTGCATCACTTGCTGACACCATGTCCCCCTGGAACAGGCTCACTGTGGCAACCAACAGCCCAATCCCTGCTGACAGAAAACTCTTCTCCTGGCTATTGCAGTATCCCAGTGGAGGAACAGCACTGGTTTCCATGGTTGGGTGGGAAGGTGGGGAGCTGTGGCTGCGCTGGCACAGCCATGCCCTTGGCTCCATCTTGTTGGGTCACCAGTGTGATGGATTTGGGGGTTTTGGGGGTTTGGTTCCCCTCTGCCTTTGCTTGGAAGAGGAGGAGGACATGGGGGTTTGGAGCAACTGAGCACCCCGTGATACCCAAGAGCAGCAGCAGCCGGGACGGGTAACACATCGTTTTAGCCACCAACCTGTTGTGAAAATACTTCCTCAGCAGTTGCAGAGGAGCTGGAATGAAGGTGGGTCTCACCTGGACTTTCCTCCCCTCCTGCCCCGTCCTCAGCAACATCAGGCCAGGGGCTTCCTGCACTATCATGACACAGATGTCAGTGCTGAAGACACGGCAAGTGCCCAACGTGTCTTTGGACGGTCGGGAGCCCCATCTTCTGCACAGGCTGTCTCTGTGTATTCTGTTCCTGGGGATGGAGGTAGTAAGTTTGTGGAGGGAAGAAGTGAAACATTCCTGGGTTTGCATTCTGGACTGCTTCCCATCGCCCCCGGGATGCTGGATGTGAGCAGACTGCGAGTCAGCCTGCCAAGCAGGAGTGCCAACCTCGAGGCCATGTCGAGCTGCTGCAAGCTCAAATCAGACCAGCAAATCTCTTCAGCTACTTTATTCTTCTGGAATTAGAAATCAAAATCTTTTTTAGTAAATACTAACACTTGAAAAAAGAAATAATTGCCAAGGCTGGGATCCTCCATTGCAAATTCCATTCGGTGCCAATGCTCTCAGCTCGCAGCTCCTGCAGAGCTGTTATCTCCTGGATAAATCGTTACACAATCCTAATTCTCATGCTGCAAATGGCTTCATTATGAAAACATAACGTCAAAGTAGACTCAGAAACAATCGAGATTCTGTTCAGAATCCAAGAGGTTTGGGGAAGATCAAGAGTTTGGCCTTGCACAGTGCTCCAGGGAGCAGGGAGCAGGTTGGGCTGGAGCCGAGGTGCCCCCCTGCCACAGCAGTGGGAACAACGCTGAGGTTTGTGCTGGGTTTGTAAGGGCAGGTAAATGTGGAAATCCTGTCACGACCTGGCAGGAACACTGAATTAATGTGGAGTGAATGTGAATCGTGTGTGAAATAAATGGACAAGGAGAACAGGTATCTGCTGCCTTGGCAGTGGGAAGCGACTGGTCAGGCAGAGCGGGATGATGGAGCAGGATGCTGAAGTGGGAAAAGCACTTCTTATGTGCCTGACCTGGCCTCACAGCCCTCCCTCCAGCTGAGCAGAGGATTCTGCCAAGCCCAGAGACTTTTACAGCTCTTGGGATGTGCAACCCGCAGGGTCCTGCCATGGTGGTGTGATGTGGATGAGGGTTTTGCTGGGCTGCTCTAGATCTCTCCTGCTTTGGCTCGGGATGTCTGTGTGCTCCAGGGCAGCACGTGGCTGTGGAGGAAGGACAGTGCCCAGCACTGGCCTTGCATTTTCCTGCTTTAATGAACTTCAGTACCAGTCCACTGCACGGACTCATTTGTTCCTGTATCAAAGAGAAGTTGTGGCTCATGACCCTGATGATGTGTGTGGCTTCCACAGCAGCCGGGGAAGCTGCCCTGTCTGTCTCTGTGGAGGTAACTGCGGTATCTGTGCAGCACCCATTTAACCCTAATGTGAAGTAATGGCTTCCCATTAGTGCTAATGGGCATCCCCAGAGTCACTTGTCCAGCATTGCGAAGCCAAGCTGTGCCATGCTGCGGGAGCAGAATGGGGAGCAGGAGGATGGTCAGCATGCCAGGGAAGCAGAGGCTGACCAAGAAGAAGAGATCCAGGCTCCCTGCTGCGGGGGAACTGGGGTCAAGTCCTAAAGCTCTTTTTCAGACCAGAGAGTGTGTCTGAACCAGGTATTACAGAAATTCTCCCGCTCTGCTGCGCTCAGGGGAGACCCCTCCTGCAGTCCTGTGTTCAGCCCTGGGGCAACACCACAGGAGGGATGTGGAGCTGCTGGAATGAGTCCAGAGGAGGCCACAGAGATGCTCTGAGGAAAGAGGAGAAAGAGGAAAGAGGAATTTGGGAGGGAGCTGAGCCCGATTGTAGCATGTGAGAAGAGAGGCGTAAATGGCACTAGAGGAGGCAGCTCGTGGGCACCCGGTGACTCAGGCTCCACTGGCCCTGGCAGCAGAGCAGGGCAGCCCTGGCGTGAGCAGCTGCTGAACAATGCCCACGATGTGTGCGGCACAAAGGGACTTTTCTTCACCCAGAGCGATCCGGCTGCTTGCTCCAGCTCCTCCTGACCCCACAGAACCTTCACTTGCTCTGGAGTTCCCCTCAGTTGCTCTCATCCTCTCCTAGGCCAGGGACTGAGCTCAGACCTGGGGGGTTGTAGCCTTTTAGCCCCCCTGTGCCAAGGAACGGGGGGTGGCCGCTGGCGGCTGCAGTTTGTGCTCTGCACTGTGAGTGTAGAGTGCCGTGAACGTGTGGCAGGATGGGGGCAGGTACATGGGAAGCAGCCGGGAAGTGGAGGTGAGCATCTTTGGCAGGACCCCAACTGATGGAAAACCTTCCCAACGTAGTAAAGGGCTTGGCTTCCTATTTTTCAGACTATGCCTTTGGATGGCACCAGCAGGCACAACACCAGTGCCACGATGATGGTAATGATAGTAATTAATGAAAACTCTTCTTCATCTTTAAACCCATTGCTTTTCCCTCGTGGAGTACCCTCTGCATCCTGCTGCCCGCCGAGCTCTGCAGAGCAGTTGGGCTGTGCTGGCCCGTGCCCTGCAGGCTGCTGCTGCTGCTGCTCCTTGTGCTTGGTCATTCTGCTCAGGAGCTCAGCGGTTGCAGCGAGGTGACAGTCTCCAGCTTTATACTTTTTTTCATGTTTCTGAAAGACTTATCTGAATAAATTGCCAGATGAAATCCTGCTCTCGGCTTGCTGACCTGCTGGGGGATTGTAGCCTTCCAGCGGTGCCAGCAGGGACAATTCAAGCTTTAGAAGTTTGCCTGGTATAAATGAATTGCCTCCGAGGTGTTTTGATGTAAAACTGCGTTAAGCAGAAAGGGGGGGAAGGGGGTTGGTGACTGTATTTGTTGGGTTAAAAAAGAAGATAACTTTTCCCTATGTTTGAACAGCTGAGTTTTGTACCGCAGTTGGCTCGGAAAGCTGGGAATGCTGCAGAGGGACAACGGTTCATGGTAAATGCTGAATCAAACCCAAACCTGCTGCCCTATTCCTGTAGCTGATGAGAGTCATACAGAAACATGGTGATTGCTGGGATGAGCTGCTCAGAACAGAGATATGTACGTGCCATGGAATATATCTTAAAGACATTCTTAGGTGCTGTTTCTCCAGAGCCTTCCTGAAGTTGATGATTTCAGACCACACCAGCCACCTCCTGCCAGAGGTGATGAGTTTAGGCTGATCCTGCCCCCTAAGCTGTGTCTGGGTGAGTCTGGGGCTCTGCTGGTACCTGCCCATGGCTGCAGCCTGGGTCCCTGTTGTGGTATGATGGGAATTTCCATGCTGGAGGGTTCTGGGTTTCGGTGGTAGATCCCAGGTCTGAGGAGGGCGAGGAGCCCCACTGTCACCACCCAGCCTCCACGCTGCCAAAGCTTTGGGTGCATTGGGAACACAACATGACACAAAACGGGGCATAGTATGTTGTTGTAACTGCCCTGTTATTAATAGTTAATCAGTATGCTCTGTGTTTCAAAGAGTGTGGGCATGGGAGGGAATTGCCAGCAAAGCAAAGCACTTAACTTGGAGTTGTGCTTCTGGCGCTCAGCCTCCGAGGAAACGCTCTCCAGGTTTTCCTGGAGAGCTCATTACAGACACAATAAAGGCCCATGATAAATAGGATGCAGCCGTTATTACCCTGTGGTCCCTAGGAACTGCTCCACAAAAACTCAGCATTTGGACAGTAAAACTGTGCCCTTGATCTGTGGTGGCATGTTCCCTCCGTGTTTCCTCCCGTGTTCCCTCCCGTGTTCCCTCCTGTGCTCCCTCCCATGCTCCCTCCCATGTTCCCTCCCGTTGCCATGGCTGCGGCATCCTCCAGTGATGCTCCTGCTGCCGCCTCCCAGCCTGCTCCTATTAACACTGGCTCAGATCTGTATCCTCCCGGGCTGGGGAATTTGCATTTTAAGAA
>NW_009925466.1:9585-11485 GCF_000696875.1 Nestor notabilis | reverse complement strand
CCTTCACAGGAGCCACCATATTCACATCCATTTTACAAAGTATTCCCACTTATTCCTGCCTCCTTTCGTGAATACTGGGGTTAATGTGAGCGGAATACTCTTCCTCAAGGCAAAGCTTGTGCTGGCGTTGCGTGCCACCAAACTTCTGGGCAAGGATTGCTGCATCCAAAGGGAAAATCTAGAGTAAATGGGATTGTTTCATGGAATCATAGAATCACAGAACAGTTTGGGTTGGAAAGGACCTTAAAGCTGATCCATTCCCACCCTCTGCCACGGGCAGGGACACCTTCCACTAGAGCAGGTTGCTCCAAGCCCCTGTGTCCATCCTGGCCTTGAACACTGCCAGGGATGGGAAGCCTTAAGCACTTGCAGGCGTTGTTTGCTTTGTTTAACAGCCTGTGTTAACCCTGGGCTGTCTCCAGCACAGAGGCAGGTGGGGATGTGGGCTGATGCCTGCACTTGCCTTGCTTTGGGCACACCCCGAGCTGTGGGACCCGCCACATCCCAGGGCAGTTTATTCCTCTACTTAATCGCCCTGATTTTTAAAAACTGCTTCTTGCTTCTCACTCCAATTCGCTGCTCCTGCTTCTTCTGCTGCTTTTCTCCCCCTGATTGAAGAGCCCTTCAGTAGCTGGTATTTTCTCTTTGTGCAGGCACTTACCAATGATAATCATGTCACCTCTCAATCTTCTTCCTGATATATTAGAGAGGCTGAGCTCATCAGCGCTGCAAGGCAGCTTCCCTGGCTTCCAGACAGCTTCTGTCTCCCTTCGCAGCCTCCCCAGTGTATTCACCTCCCTGTCTGTGATGCAGATACGGAGGCTGGGGGGAGCCTGCCCGCATCCTGCCCAGGCGGGCTGGGCAGAGCAAAACCCTCTCCCCAGAGCCGACTTGGAGCCCGCTCTTCACACCTCCAGCCACCTTGCTGCTGTTCCAGGTGGATGCTGAGCCGTGCTCCTGCTCCCCTCCACCTCTGCGAAGGCAGCTGGGTGGCACCGGGGTCACGACTTGTTCCATCCTTTATGTCATGATCTTTCTGGTTAGGCAGGAATCAGGCAGCAGGGCCTGTGTACCCCTGCATCCATCCCCAGCAGCCTCTGCCAGGCATAGGGGGGACTGGGGGACCTCTGACTGGAGCTGCTGGGACCATGCTGGTGGCATCACCGGGTGACACGTCTGGGTCCTTCTAGTTCTTCTTCTCCAGAGTAAAGTTGCAGAAAGCAGCACGTTGGAAGCAGCCTTTAACACAACTGAGCAACTCTCAGGCAGGCTTGGGACTGCAGAGAGGTGACGTTCTGGTGCTGGTGTTCATCCTGCCATCCGGGTCCTGCTTTTGCAGAGCCACTTGCTGGGACGAAGCCCTGCTGGAACCTGGTACTCAGAACACCTTGGTGCCAGCTGTAATCCAGCTGTGGGCACGGGGGCTGCAGCCCCATGTGCTGTGTAGGATTTCTCAGCTCCTTTCTCATCTGATGCTTTTTGCTCAGGAAAGCAGTGAAGGTGAAAATTTAAATGAGAACACAGAGAGGCTTTAGAGGGAACAAATTAGGGGAAAAAACTCAGTAGAACAAGGAAAAAAGGCCCATGACATACATGAAATCATGTGGTTAGAAATAGATCTCAGCCAAAATGGGGTAGCTGCATTCCCCCCCTCCCCTACAAGACAGTTAATGGATGGTTAGTTCCTATGTTTTTGAGGGGCTTTCTGGGTTACTCTGCCCATGTTGCTCCCTCTGATTCTGGTTTTGAGGTTTGAGTTTTAGTGAGGGGATGCCTTGGCAGGCCTGGGCTGGCCCCACACTCAGCGAGGAGGAGGATGGAGGGAGCAGAGGGGGTGCAGAGGCCCTTGTGTGCAGCATCAGCCAGCGTCTGCCTCTCGCAGAGGGTTTCACAACTGGTC